>NC_058138.1:12303004-12500504 GCF_011075055.1 Mangifera indica | reverse complement strand
CAGATAAATAACAAACTTACCATTCAACATTGTTAGATCTACCACAAAGGGCCAATCACCTCTAGTCAAAGAGACAAAAAGAGAGAGAAGAGCTTTTGAAATTATTCTCTATTGTGAATCCCTCTTTTGTTTTTTTTTTTTTAAATCAAAATATTTTCTAAAGTAAAATGGTGCATTTCATTTTTTTCTCTTTTCACAAAACGCACATTTTTACTAATCCTTAGCAATACTGAAAAAAAAAAAGAATAATATCGAAAATAATCAGTTTCATAAAAAAATTGATATATCATTATATCGGGGATTGTCTTTATCACATTTTGTTTTCTTTTTCTTTTTGATCTTTTCAATTTTATCTCTATTCTTTGTTTGAATTTATTTGTAAATATAAATAATGGACATGAAAAAGGGTTGGATAGCCTTTTATCTTTAACGTAAAAGGAGTTGAGAAGCAGTTGTTAATAATAGATTCCTAAGAGAAAAAAGTTTAAAAAAAAAAATCCATGAGCAAGAATTAAGAGTTGGTTTATTCTTAATCTATGTAAAGTTCCCATCTTCTTGTGATATAAACAAAATATGAACAAACAAGTTTTAAAGGGATGGAGCCACAAAAAATTGAGAATTTAAAGAAGTTCATGGCAAGACAAGTAGTTTATGTTTTTCTTTATTACTATGAGTTCATAATTTTTTTTTACAAAATTTTTAATATAAGTATTCTTATACTAATGGTTCAAGAAATTTTTACTAGCCTGAAAGTTGGTTTGGGTTTTTTTTTCTAAGATTATCTTGAATATTATACGGTAACAGGTCAAATTAGTAAATATAACTTATTACTGTATTTGGTTGACAATAAAAAAAAATTAAAATATTATTTTAATTAAATATCTTAAAAAATTATTACGTATTGTTTTTAGTTAAACTATTGAAGAGTTAAAGTATTTCTTTATTTATTTTAAAAAATATATGAAATTAATTTATAAAATTATTTTTTAAATTGTCATTTTATTGTTAACATATATATATATTTTAAATATTATTTATGTTATTATTTTAATTGAAAATGGAAAGATTTTTTTCTTAAAATATCAATAATAAAAAAATTACCTTAAACCAATTGCCCTTTAAGAAATAGGAATTTCCTTATTTATGTGTAAATCCAAGAGTCTAAATCACAACCAACTAACTTTCACTCAAGTCAAAGGGCTAAAATCATAATATTTAAAAGGCCAAATGTCTATTTCTCACCCAAAGTTTGATGTAAATCTTTTTTTATTCATTAATCATAAAAATTCTAATTATTCATCTATCTATTAAATTCTATTGTTATTATCATGGGCGAAATTGTTATTTTTTAAAAAATAAAAATTTATCATATTTTTACCCCAAATTTAAAAATATAACAAATTTCTCTTCAATCAAAATTTAAAAAATCAATATTTCTCCTTGAGATTCTTTTAGCCACCACTGTTAGTAGTTGGAGACAGCAAAAACATTGTTCTCTCTCCCTACTAGCTTTTCTCAGTCTCGCTCTATTTTTCGCCCATCATTGATCAATGAAATCGATCGATAAAGATGAATCACATCTTCATCGACTGATTTTGTTGGTCAGTAATGACTGAAAATAGAGCTAAACTGAGATAGAGACAGAAAGAGTGGGAGAACGCTATCATTACTGTCTTCGACAACCAATAGTGGTGGTTGAAAAAATCCTATGGAAAAATATTAATTTTTCAAATTTTAGACGAAAAAAATTTGTTAGATTTTTAAATTTAGAAGGAAAAAATGTGATGAATTTTTAGTTTTTTTAAATATTTAAAAAATAATAATTTACTTTTAATAGTAACAATAAAATTTATTAAATAGATGAATATTTAAATTTTTAATAGTTAATAGGTGAGACAAAATTTACATCAAACGTTGGGGGACAATAGTTATTTGGCCTATTTAAAATAAATGTCATTAAAGCAGTAGACTTGTCCTCCATGTACGTCTTACACGGCAACGTCTGACAGTGACGCTGAAGTTCTTCCAGGTAAAAGTCTATATTATCCTTGCGTCTTATGCAAATTTTATTATTAAAAAAAGTAAATTAAAATTAAAACTTAAAAAGATAAATACACATCACACATACTCATAATTCCTTTTTCTTCTTAAAATACACATCACACATGCTCATAAAAATCAAGAGTCTATCCCAAGAATTGAGGCAATTTAAACTGATGATAGAAGGCTAAAAAGGGAATTTCAAGTTAAATTTATGAAAATTCTTTCAGATTTCAATCCTTTTCTTCTAACATTCAAACATCTCATTCTCGTAATTGACAACAACAAACATATCATCCTTCACGATCAACATTTTCAGGAATTTCTTTTGGGATTGGGTTTTTTCGGGGCTCACCAACGACAAAATGAGAAGGAAATAGTTAGGTGTAAATGCCAGTTTCTAAAAGGTTAAAATTAATTAGGAATATCCCGAAATCTATTGGTAATGCAAATAAGAAAGTAACATTTCATTTCCTACCATTACTTCTTTGGTTAGCTGTGAGACTGTCAGGCTGCTTTCATTTATATTCTGTTCCCTGAAAGTAGTAGGCTCCGCAAGGAAAACTTATTATTATGATACCAATCAAACCCTGTGTATACAGTCTGAACTTTTAAGTAGGTATATATTTATATATATTATTATATAATTAAATTTTTTAAATTAAAAGTAAAATAATACAAATTACGTGTATCTTTTTTGGTATTTAAAATAAATACGTATAGTATTACTCTTTATTTTTCATTATAATAAAATTATACATATCCATTTTGAGTACACATTTAATATATGTTATTATATGATTGAGTGATTTTAAATTAAGTATAAAGTAATACTCAATCACTTGATGATATATATAAATATGTACCTATTTATATACTTAAAGTAAGTATATATAGTATTACTCTTGTAATTAATGACTATTATAACACCTTGCAAAATCATGCATGTCACTTAAGATAGTTAATACAAACGATTAGTATAAGATAAAATTACTAAAGATTAAGATGTTTTTATCAAAGCTTATGATGTTAGCCCTAGGCAACGGATAAGAAAGAATGCATAGAATTTAACAAGTCAAGAGAACTTTATACTGGAGCCCTTTTTCTTTTTTTAATTTTTTAAATAAATAAGTTCAACTAAAACATTGTCTTTTTCTTCTTATTTTGATTTCTTTTGCCAATCTATTAAGTATTAAAAAGACTCACTCAAATTATGAAACTTGCATAGAGAACCATACGAGTAAACATTATTTATTATTTTTCATCCCAAATGCTCTTGAAAGGTGATAGTGGCTCTTTTAGGCTAATCGGGAAATGGTGATGTGAGATGTAAAAAAAAAATTATTTTCTTGGCTCAAAAGGATGAACTAGAGATAAATATAAAAAATATGTCGGCTAAAAAGGGTCAAAGATCCAAAGAATAACCAAAACATATATCTGCTAATACATAGTTTTAAAGTTCAATTATGAGATTGATATCACCTAATTCAGATAAACTTTCTCCAAGTCAGTAAAACACTTAAATGGCCATGGACTATGTGTTCATGTTTTTTCCAATACTCATTCAAGAGATAAAATAAAACTTATAAAAAAGAATCAACCTTCAAATTTTAATCAAATTTTTATCATTCACACTTGATCGTCAAACCAAACCAAAACAACACTAGATATTAAAATTCACAAAAACAAGAATAATTCATAAAGAAGCAAAATAATCGTGAAAATAGGAAGCCATAAAATCTCAACTCCCCATCCTCAAGCTTTAATAAATAATTAGGCCAAAGGACTTATTCCAATCCAAAGTATATTGTTTTATTAAGTTTTGATCCTTTAAATTTGAAAATCTCAAAGACTCACATATGAACAGTTAAAGTTAATAAAATTCTAACTTTTTAAAATTTAATCCCCTTTTCTTCTCCCCTAAACCCTAAAAACTAAAATTTTTTTCTCTAAAACCCATATTAGGTTTTTTCTCTCTTTCTCCTATAGTGTATTCTGTGTATATCTGATGGTGAATAAAAATAAAATACGCTATTGGACAAGGAGAAGACTAGCCTTCTATAATTATTATAAAAACATCAATTATATCTCCATCAAAGTGTATTATATTACATAAATCTTTTTAGTTTGATTAATAACACTTTACCCTATAATTCATTATTACATAAACATAATTTATACTTTATGTTATTTACACATAGATCACATTAACAAAAATATTTTTACATTTTGACGGACAATGATAGAAGAGGCTATACGATCATATGGAAAGGAAAAAAGAAAGAAGAAATTCGTAGAACAAAAGAAAGGAATATATATATATATATATATATATATATATATATATATATATATATATATATATATATATATATATATATATATTTATATCCTATTTCTTAATACGTTTTGCGTACAAATGACCTAATTTCATTTTGTACCTACTGTCCTTTCGAAAGAAGACTTGCTTGTTAAGTTTGATATTTTTCATCACATCACCCATCCAACTATTTGAAAATTGAGTGATACTATAGATATAATGTCTGTATTGAAAGATTTTTATACAAAGTAGCATGTCATAATTTTTATTTACTGTATATTTATCAAATTAACGTTGCATAGAAATATTTGTATGCCTACTTTGATTGGGTAAAAAATATAAAAACCATAAAGGCTGTTTGTATTACACCATATTAATCTCGTGCATGAAAAATTTTGTAAGTTAATTTTTAATGAATTGAATGACAGAATTCAGTTGTTCATAGCAAGGACTATAAAAAAAAAAAATTATTCATCAAAAATATTTTGGTGGTATTGAAAATTTTGCCACATTTTTTATCTGTCTATACAAATCTATAATACTTTTTATACACTAAATATTTATATCACAAAGTTAGCTAAATATTTAAACTACTCTTATCTTCAATTTTATAAACACAAGAAAGAGCCAACCTTTTAAACACTAAAAATTTTTTTTTAGAGATCTTGCAAAAAACTCATCTTAATCCAGTCAGTGGTGATCCATGCCTCTTATTTCATGTATTTTTCTGTTTAATAGTTAAAGATCAAAGATTGTATACTAGATAAAGTAGATGATTTATGGTAAATTTATGTTAATATATTCTTTAATATTGTTATTTATAAGTTAAAATAGTTAAAGTATTGATAGTTCAATTGGGATTTGGGTATTGACTGAAGAACATATTAACCTGTAATTTGGAAATTATAGGAAAAGGGGATAGGCAAGATCACCTATATTAGGTGATAGTAAGCAATCTTGCCTACCCCTTCTTCCTATTAGGTGAATTTGCAATTTTTCATCCGAGTTTATTTGTTTTACATTGCAGGTTTCTTTATACAAAAAATAAAAAAAAACATATTTAAGATTTATTTTGAAGGGTAATGAATTATAAATGATGACAATATAATGAAATATATCAGTGGGAATGTGAGACCAATCTATATTGACACAAATATTAATTTTGAAGGATTTGTAATGAAAATATATTATTATCTCATAATCAATCAAAGTTAGTTAAATATTCATGTATTTATTTTTGGTGATGTATCAGTGCATTCAATTAAGATTGTAGATGATAATAATTTTGAGTATGTGATGATGGTAGCGAGAAGTTTACGAGGATATATATATATATATATATATATATATATATATATATATATATATATATATATGAGAAAATGTCTATATATATTTAATGTTTTAGCTATTTTTATAAAGTAATGGAAAATAATTCAAAGTATTTAACTATTTTGTAGGTTGATTTTTTCTAATTGACTAAACTGGAGATTGATTTCTTCGCAATGATGAACTCCCTATATTTTTTTCTCAATTCCCTTATTGATTTTCCCAATTTTATTTGATAAAACCCCAATGATGGTATGTGACGACGGAGGTAGCTAATGAGTTATACATATGATTTGTAAGTCTTTCTTTGTTCTTACTTGTGCTGTTATAGTGGTTTTCAAGCTTCAACTGCGAAAAGACAGCTTTTACTAAAGTGAGCGGTGAGTTTTATGGTTGATGGTGAATGAACATCAGAGATGACTGACGACCGGTAACCGTTGTTTTGTCTTTACGCTTTTGACACTTCAAATGTAACCCTAATTTGTACAGAAAATCTTTTAAAGATATTGCAATGAGGGAGGTGAGATACTTATACTTGTGGGACATCTAAACTAGACACAAACATGTGGGAGGTTATAAACTGAACCCAGTTTTAAATTCCCTGCCAAACTTGTCTATTTCTTCTCGATATTGTAAATACGCAGATGATCCACAAAAAAGGACCACAAAGTTTCAAAACTTAATAATTAAAGACCACAAAACACCTAAATTTAGTTGAAGTTGACTGATTGATTGGAATTAAACTTAGTTAAATGCCAAACAGTACTAGCATACCCTAACTAAAAAGATTTCTTAATTGAACTGCAATTTAACCCAGATTACAGTGAGCATTCCGATGAAACCGATCGATTGATTGGCATGTTTACTTTGCTTATTACACAAGCAAATGCGGGCAAGGGAAACTGCATTATAACTGATGGTTTAATCATGAACCGATGCTCATTTTTATAAGTTAAAAATTTCGCAAATTATAATCCATTTTATTTAATTCAACTTTCATATAAATATAAAAAGTTATTAAGTGAAAATAGATTTATTATAACCTAAAGATAAGGTAACAAATGCATTAGAAAATTTTGTCGTTGCACATTTGTCAATTCTGTTGCATATAATCCACAATTTGCATTACATGGTTAAGCTTATACATGTGTCTTAGTTACCTATAACCACTTTAGCCAGTTAACATTATAAATTACAAACAGTGAGGAAACAACTAGCAAAATTATTTGCATAAGAGCATAATTTTGCTACCAGTCACAAATGGGATAAAACAACTACTTGTGCGTTTATCTTTAAAAGAATTAAATGTGGCTGGTAGAAAACATACAACAGCATAATTTTAGAATCCATTTTTGACTAATGTTTTTAAAATTGACCAATGGTCGATTCGATTATTTCATTAGTTTATCGTTTGATTGTTTTAACCGATTCTCAAATTATTATGTGTTTAAAAAAATATTTGATATACATTTTTTTATTAAAAACACTTGTATAAATAATTGACTTGTTTTGGCCCACCAAAATCGGTTTAATTCAACTCTTCTCTCTTTAATTAATATTTGTTTATATTTGATGACAACTATTGAACTTTCAACCAACCAGTAATAACGTTTGATGTTATCCACCAGCACCATCACTTTGGTTTTATTCTTTTATAAATGCATATACACAACACTAGTAAACTATTTTTTATATGTAAACAAGACCGAACTATAGACTATTTCACGATTAAATTGATCGAACAAACCAGTTTGGTTCAATTTTAGTAATGCTAATTTTGACTAATATATTTTCATATTTTGAAATTTCCGACAATATATTTTTCATTAATATTACCTATATAAAAAGTAATAACCTAAACTATTAATGTTTTAAGATTTTTTAGGGTTTTCAAAAGTCATGTTATCTGTTGTACCTATTATATAATATATTTTTTATACCAAATAAAAATCTTTAATAAAATCTTTAATTACAACGCATAAAATATCACATTACAATAACTTAATTTATTTACATAAATATTTAAGCTACTAATTTATAATCATTAATAAATCACTATCAACTCTTCAAGCTCCACGAACGAAAGCAGTATGTGTTTTCTAGTACATGAGAGAACATTTAACTGAATTCTTTTACAAAATTAATAAGGATAATACTCTATTATAAAATTTGTATATACATTAACAATTTACCACCATAATAAACTTTTTAATGGGTCTTAATTCCACTGACAACATAACCATATCAAATTCTTAATTTATTTGATATAACAAATATTGACTCAATCATTGTATCAAAGGTTTGGCCTGTTTGATATAATTAATTTAATTCTAAAAGGATGATTCAATTCAAATAAAATTTCCTCCCATTTTTACACCTAATCACACTCTTTGACCTATTTTGTACTCCATTAAATTCTTCTTTTCTTTCTGTTTGTAAGTGATAACTTCTCCTTGCCCCCATTCCTACCCACAAATAACTAACATTTGAGAAAAACGCTGTTCCCTCTCACTATATAATTCCCCTAACACTCCAAGACCATCAACTGAAAAAACATCCTAATCTTCATACTGCTCACTCAGCACCTTCAATTTCCTTTTTTCTTAGGTGAATTATCTTTCACTTTCACTTTCACTTTCTCTTCATCTTTATTCTTTTTCTCACTGTTCTTTGATTCTTTTGTTAATTCTTTTTCATTCTGCGGTCACAGGTGAGAAGTAGTATACTACAAACAACTTATATATATACACATTAAAAAAAAAAAAAAGCAGAAAATGAGTCGAAGAGGTGACAGTCGGAAGCTTGAATTGAAGTTGAACATATCGCCGCCGCCGCCGCCATCAAATCCGGAAGTTGATTCACCAAACGCGTCGGTTTCTTCATTGGAAATGCCAGCGGAGAGCTCATGCGTGTCATTTGAGCCTGAAGAGACATCGAACGCCACGATGCAGTATACGAGTAGGCCAGCAGTAACAACTATAATGCTACTGGCGGGCTGTCCTCAATGCCTCATGTATGTTATGTTATCGGACGTTGACCGAAAATGCCCACGGTGCAAGAGCGCCGCTTGGTTGATTTTCTAAACGAAGAAAATACCAACCAGACGAATAATTAAATAACAGCAAACTAGCTGGGTTTTTTTATCTTTCTTGTCGTTAGTTGTCTGGTAGGACTCCTCGTCTCCCTTTTTTCATGTTAAATTTCATGTTATTTCTTGCACTTTTTATATTAGAATTAATTGCTGACCCTTTTTTCTTAATATTTTTCTGATCTACATATATCATTTTTCTTATCGTTTTTGCTTGTGTGTCGCTGAAATGATACAACACTTCTGACTAGCAATTTTTTTAAAAGGAAATTCCCACAATTTGAAAGAATTTTTGAAGAAAGATAGACATGCAGTCTGTTAGGATTATTCTACCTTATTTCTCTCTCTCCATTAATTGAAGTTTTGGGATTAGAAGGGCACAAACAAATTTGAATCAGAATATTAGAATTATTGGGTGCCTTTTTAATTTACTAAAAAACAAATGTAGACATGAAAAGCCTGCACAAATTTTAGAATAAATCCATTCAATTTTCAAACAAAAATCATAATATATTGAGGAGTCAAATACATTAAAACAGATTATCTTTTTTCTAATATCTGCGAAAATATAATGAAAAACTCATAAATATGACTATGGAATTAACATTTTTATAGCTTGATTGTTAAAAGGTTAGGATTAGATGTATATTTTGACGAATAATCATAGAAGAGGCTATACGATCATATGGAAAGGAAAAATGAAAGAAGAAATTTAAAGAACAAAAGGGTAAGGAATATATATATAAATATATATATATGTAGCCTGTTTCTTAATATATTTTGCCTACAAATGACCTAATTTTATTTTGTATCTAATGTGTTTTGGAAAGAAGACATGTGCTTGTTAAGTTTGATATTGTTCATCACATCACCTATCCAACTGTTTGAAAATTGAGTGATACTACATGTATAATGTCTGTATTGAAAGATTTTTTTTTTACAAAGTAGGATGTCATAATTTTAAATTTTATTTACTGTATACTTATCAAGTTAACGTTGTATAAATTAGAAATCTTTTCAATATCTTATAATTTGCCATAAAAGTCTTGTACTATTTGCAGCAAATTAAATTTCCAGTGACCACAGCAGCAGCACGATTATTAATGCACTTTTTTAGGTGAAGAAATCAGGTAGTAGGGACTATAAAAAAAAATAAAAATTATGCATACAAGAAAATTCCTGAAGTGGGCTCAAAGAGGTACAAATGATTTCTTTTAATTTTTAATTCAACTATAAAGTGGGACATATATGATATTTACTGGTTTCAACAACAAAATTGAATTGACAAGTGACTGAATATTCCTTGATTTCTTTCATTCAGCCCAAAACAGGACTTCACCTACAAAAATTCAACCATTAGATCTGAAACATGGAAAAACTAACTCACCAACTTTTAACCATGGAAAAACATGGAAAAATTCAACCATTAGATCTGAGATGGTCAGAGAAAAACCAAAAACAAAGATGCCTTCGACTTTTCCTTTGAATACTCGAGCATAATGAATTGAAATAACTCAGTGTTCTTTTTAATTAGCAGTAATCTTTAAATCAACTTCAACTTGATTTTTACATGAGCAGACAGCTGTACACAAGCATTTTTTTTTTTGTGAATCTACATCAATTAATTATAACATTCTTCTTAATAAGGATTATTGTTTTTATCACGATTTTGCGGTTAACCACCAAATTTTGGTTTTTGTGAATATGTTGACCAAATGCACTCATTTTAAACCTTTGTAGAAAAGGATTTACTGCAATGAAAGTTGCAGCTTTATTTGTTCATATGGTTTACAAGTTGTATGGGTGGGGTTGTGTATGTTTCGGTTTGTTGTAATTTAAAAGTTTTTTTAAATCAAATTGAAGAAAATGATTTAAAAAATATTTAAATCAAACTAAACTAAACTACAAAAATACGGTTTGGTCTAGTTTAGATTACAGTTTAAATTTATTAAAACAATTCACTTTTAAATATATATTATTTAATAAAATTAATTGAATTATAGTATTTTATAACAAAGTATGAGCATGTAAAATAAATATAAAATATATATACAATATACATGTAAAAAAAAATGACAAAATAAATATAAAAAAACAAATTGTATACCTAATTGTTTATTGGAAAATTTTGTAAAATATAGTTATATATATGTATTTTAAAAAAATACGATTTATGGTTTAGTTAAATTTTAAAATTACCTAAACAGCAACCCAAACAAAAAAAAAAAAAACAATTTTCAATCTAAACCGAACCATTTAACAAACCAAATTATAATTTTTAAGTGATTTAATTCAGTTTTATAATTTGAATCGAATTATGTATACCCTTATGCATGGGTTTCCAAAATTTATCCTATGCAACCGTGACCAAATTTTTCTTAGTCCTTTCTAGCAAGAGCCTTTTCACCTCAACACCACCATGCTTCAACACAACTCTTTATATCATCTACAGACTGATGGGCAAACAAAAGTCATTAATAGAGCACTGCAACAATACCTATACTATTTTACCATGGGCAACACAACTTTTTATATCATCTACAGATTGATGGGCAAACAAAAGTCATGAATAAAACATTGCAACAATACTTATACTATTTTACCATGGGCCAACACACAAACTAGGCGGATTACTTTCCATGGATAGAATTTTCTACAATACATCTTTTCATGCAACTACTAACATAATTTCTTTTATGCTAGTGTATGGACATGACTCTTCTATCATACAATCTTATGTTATTAGAGCCTCTAAACTCAATGAAGTTGACCATGGATTGGATACCAAGGATACTTTACTGAAAGAGTTGCGTGCACACTTATGAAAGGCACAACACCAAATGGTTCAAAGTGCTAATCATTGTCAATAATTGTTAAATTTTGGGGAAGGTGATTTGGTATATTTACAGCTATAGTCGTACTGTCAGAGTTTAGTCAAGGGACATCATATTTTAAGCTTTTGTAACACCCGAAAAGACGTGTTAACTCGGACTCCCCACATAAAGGATGCAACAATTAAAAAATATACATGATATTCAAATTTAAACCGCACAATCCCAAAAATACATTTAGTAAAACATCATAATTTATTTCAACCAAAAGTATGTCTAAAAATTCATAAATACAAGCTCAAAGTGCATAATTATTTAAAACATAGATAACATAATCACCAAAAATATAAAATGGCCAAACTACCCCTTGCCTCATGCAATGACTCGTGTTTTCCCTCTAGCTTCCTTGTCGTTGCCCTGCTACTTTACAATTCTACCTATAAAGTTACAAAAAGAACACAATGAGTACAATACAGTCAATAGGTAGGTGGTCTCTCGGCACTAAACATATAACATAAATTATAACCATAACTAAGAATTTATGTCCCATATCAGATCTCAATGTGGTATTTCAAATGTTTTTCCAACATCTTGGATGCCCATTTGAATAATTTTGATGCCCAATGCCTAATCTCTAATAGAGGTGTCATTTTGGATGACTATTATTGTATGATGCATATCAGTAAGTGATAGAATAAGACATCATAGATATCAACCATAAGGTGCACATAGTACACTTATTAGTCAGGTTTTGGGTTATAGATATCATATCATAAGAGAAGTGAGACCCCGGGCCTCTCCCACAATCGTATAAGCATCTCATATGTTAAGATGTCTAGTGTCAGTGCATGCATGAGCATCCTAAATGCTAAAGTGCCCAACACTAGTGTATAATCATCAAATGGGTATCAAGGTCACACAGACTAACCCAATTGCTTTGATAGAATAACATAATATATCATTCCTAGTTTTTCATTTAGATTTTCTCTGGTCGAAGTCCAAGTCATCAAACATATAGTCGGACACCCCTATGATCCCTTTGTGCCATCAAACACATAGTCAAACATAGTTACCAAAAAATCACCTCATGTTAGCTTCGTTAAGGTATTACTAATTATCTCCTTATGATTATCCCTTCTATTGGTAAAATAGTCACTTTCACAATCATCTGAGAGAGTCGAAACTTCACCTTGGCTTTACTAATTTCATACACCTTTATTTATAATTTTCCTCAAATGTACATAGGGGTATACCCTATATACACAAGAGTGTATTGCTTAATCTACACAAGCATGCAAACCACACACATGGATATGTAACTTGGGAGCAAGATGTACAACTGTATGCCCCATACCACATGAGCATATACCTAGTCTCAAATTAACACATCAATGGACTCCTTTTTCATGGGGACTATTCATCTCCAAATATACATGACTGTGTGTTCCTTATGCACGGGTGCATAACATCTTTACTGCAGATTACTATTTCACCTATCTTTACATTTTCTATGTACCTATTTCGAATTTTAGGCACTTAAACTACCTCTAGTATATCATACAGACCTAAACATGAATCTTACACATTCTATGATGAAATATCTTTGAAATCTACAAGTCACACAAAAAAATAGTTAATTCATTATGCAAACATCATAATAGTTTTAGCCTCAATTTTAAACTACATAATCCTCACCTTAGACACCATTAATCTAGTTTTGTATTTGAATATTGCACAATCCAGTTTATCCAACTATCAATAACAACACATATATGAATACAATCATCCAGGGTTTAATTTACAATATAGATTTCATAACAATCAACATATACACATTCAACTTTACGAAATTCTCAAACACAAACCATACATCTTTTCTCATAGTTTGGTCATCATATACCAACTTTCATATTAAACACATGAAACATAATTGTTTGCCAAAATGTAAAATCCATCAAAAGTCACTATACTTACCTCTTTTTCGTAGTTCAAAAACAGTCTTCATGTGGCGAGGTTAATCTCTCTAAGGCTCTTTCGCAGCCTCCAGCTTCACTACCCTCAAAACCTCACACTTCTTTCTTTGTTTGGCTAAAAGAAAATGGTAGAACGGTGAGCCTAAATATGTCTGGGTTCTTTTATTTTTCATTGAAAATAACAATACACAATCGTGTAAACCATATACATAGGCATGCATATTGTTCCCATTAATGATAGTTTCTTAAAATTCAAATGTGTTGATTGTACACAGGCATGTATGCATCCCAAACTTAGCCAAATTCATACATCACATGGGAAAAGACTATTTTACCCTTGCCAACACACATGGATGTGTGGAATTTCTACACGACCATGTAAACCCAAAAATACTTGAACACAATTACACAAGCATATTAAAAAGCAAAAATACCGAATTAAACTTGGACGTACCTCAAGATATTACATTTCTCCCTTATTCATAAGAATTTCGTCCTTAAAATTCACTCGAACAGTCGTGAGAACCTTTGTCTCATGTCTTGCTTCATATCCTAGGTGGCCTTCTCAATCTGATGGTTCTTTTAAAGAACTTTTAATAAGTGGAATATACTTGTTTCTGAGTTGTTTAACATGTCTATCCAATATTTGAATCAGACACTCCTTATAGACTAGATTATCCTTAAGCTTTACGTCTTCAATCCTTAACACATGAGTCAGGTCATTTGTACAATAATGACATATTAAACATTTTGTGAATCTGGTTCATACTCATTAGTAACGCAAGTTGGTAGGTAACCTTTCCTACATGCTCTAGAATCTCAAAAGGTCTTACAAACCTCTGAGCCAATTTATCTTTCTATTTAAGCCTTATCATATGATAGTAGGCTACAATTCCCACAAAAATGTTATTACCCACATCAAACTTCAAGTCTTACCTCATCTAGTTTGTATAACTCTTTTAACGATCCTAAGCCTATTTCATCCTCCCTTGATCAATCTTAGATCCTCAATCATTTTTTGGGTTATTTCCGACCCTAAAGTTGTGCCAAAGTATGTCTCTCGCATAACTAAACCTAATGAATTGGTAATATATACATTCTCCTATAAAGTGCCTCACACAAAGCTATTTAGATAGTCGTTTGATAATTATTATTATATGCAAACTCTATTAGTAGTAACACATGAATCTAACTCATTTCCTAATCCAAACAACATGTTCTCAACATGTCCTTAATCTTTTGATTCACCCTCTCAGTCTACCTATCAGTATGAGGATTATAGATAGTACTATATATCAATATTATACCTATAAACCTCTACAAACATTGCTAGAATGCTCAAACAAATCTTGTGTCTCTTTCTAAACACAATTTGCTTAGGCATACCATAAAGTTTCACAATTTCCCTAACATAAACGTAACCCTAGTTATCAGGTTTAGTGTTATCCTTAACTAGAATAAAATATGTCAACTTGGTCAATTTATCCATAATTACTCATAAGGTGTTAAATCTACCTTTGACCCTCAACAAACCAACTGCAAAATATATAAAAATGTGTGTCTGTTTCTACTTTGAGATACTTTAAGACTATAACAAACTTGATGGTCTCTGATGCTTAGTTTTCACATATTGACACACCAAACACCTGAAAATAAAATCAAACACATTCTTTTTCATGCTAAACCACCAGAACGACTTTCTCAAGCCTTGATATATCTTTACACTCTCATAGTAGGTAGTGTAAAGGGAACCATAAGCCTTTGCTAGAATCTTACTCCTTAAATCATCAACATTGCGAATATAAACTTTGCCTCAAAACTTCAACACATCATTAGCAATATTGAACTCTAACTCAATACCCTTAAAATTATTTGCCTAATCTAATCAACCACTCATCTGCTAATTAAGCTATATGGATCTCATCCAACAAGGCCAACTAAATTCTTAATCCAACCATTAACCTAGTAACCAACTCTATTTGGTCTCTCACTAACTCTTGTTTTAACCCTCAACAAGTGGTAATCTAAGACAACATTAACTTCTTACTCAAGGCATCAGCTAAAATGTTAGTTTTACTTGAGTAGTACATGATATCACAATAATAATCCTTTTAACTCTTTCTGGGTGAAAAAGTACTTCACACTCTTATAATCCATGTAAATATTTGGTCTCTCATAATCACAATCCTTTCAACTCTTTACGGATGATGCCATCATATTTTTAATGCAAACACAATCTTAACCAATTTCAAATCGTGTTAATCTTTCAGCTATTGAGAGGTATACATCTTTACCTTTCTTTTTTGAATCAACATAACTCCTAGACCTTAATGAGACATATTGGTATACAAGTCATATTCCTCTACCTTAGTAGGTAATATCAAAACCAGTGTTGAAGTCAAGTTCCTCTTCAATTCTTGGAAGCTAATCTCACAAGCATCAAATTACTTAAAGGGAACATTGTTCCTAGTCAATTTAGTTCATGACCGAGGTAACCTTTGAAAGCCTTCCACAAACTATCTATAATAACTTGTCAATCCAAGAAAACTCAACACCTCCTTAGCTCTTTTAGGCCTTTGCCATTGTAATATAACCTTAACCTTACTTGGGTCCCTTGAGATATCATCAATCAATATAACATATCCCAAAAATGTCACATGATCCAATTAAAACTCACATTTAAAAAATTTGGCATATAACTGTATATGTCTCAATCTTTGTAACACAAATCTCAAGTGTTACTCATGATCCTCTTAAAACCTAGAATACACCAATATTTCATCAATGAACGCCATGATAAGCTTGTTAAGACAATCTTGAAAACTCTTATTCATCAAATCCATAAAGACTGTTAGAGTATTAGTCAACCTAAAATGTATCATTACAAATTCATAGTGCTCATATCTCGTCCTATATGCAATCTTCAAAATATCTTTCTCAGTAACCTAAAGTTGATGATACTTAGATCTCAAATCGATTTTAGAAAACACCGAGGCGTCTTTCAACTAATCAAAACAAATCATCAATCCTCGATAGTGGGTACATATTTTTTATTATCACCTACTTCAATTTAATGCAATCAATGCATATGTATATCGACCCATCTGTCTTTTTCACAAAAAGAATTAGTGTGTCTTTAGGTGAATGACTAGGTCTGATGAAAGCACTATCTTAAAGCTCCAACAACTACTTCTTCAACTCCTGTAGTTTGACTAGGGCTATTTTGTATGATCCTTAAAAGATAGGCATCATTTTAGAAGCCAACTTAATACTAAACTCCACCTTCCTTTTTAGTGCCAACTTTGACAAATTATAGGGAAACACATCTTGGAACTCACACAATGGTAATGGATTGAAAACTCATGTCTATCTCATTTGATTTATTTACCACATGCACCAAGTAACCCATACAACCCTTACTTGACATCTTCCTTACTTTGACACTTCTGATCATTATATTCAGCATACAACTCTCACCAAATGTTAACTCTTCACCATCATCCAAGTGAAACTGAACTTTTTTCTTTCTATAGTCTATCTCAACTCTATACCAACTTAGGAAGTTCATACCCAGAATTATGTTGAAGTTTGACATATCAAACATAATCGACCTCTCAAGAACATTGTCTCACCCAATAACATCTAAATACTTTGTATCTTATTCCTATCAAGAAATTTAATAAAGATACCATTAATTAGAGCAAACTCTAACCCTAGCCTCTATATAATTCCTTGTGCAATGAAATTGTGAGTAACATGAGAATCTAACAATACTTGCAAAAGACAATGAAAGGATTACTTACCTATGAAAATAAATAGGTTGGCCTCAACCTAGGTCTGAGTCCTTGCATAAACTCTCATTTGTCCTTCCCTAATAATCTACTCAATTGAGGCTAGTGTGATTACTATGCATTCATGAGCAAAGTGGTATGGTTGTTTGCATATGAAACATAGTCTCAGCCTTGTACACTCTCTAGCATGCTTAGGTCCACACCTACAATAGGAAATGAAGGTTATCTCACCTTGGCTGGTCTTCTTGTTGCGACTGTTTATCTCTCGGTTCAATATCTCAAACAAGCTTATCATATTCTCTAGTAACTCTAGTTACTCATTAGTTAGAACAATTTCGATCCCTATGACTCTCTTGAACTTCATAGACTAATGTTTGGTAGCCAAATTATAAAAAGGGTGAAGTTGTCCCCTATTACCACCCACCACAGTCTTTTGAACATCAACACCCATTTTATCCTATTAAGACGATAAATCCAAAACTAGTGGCTACTACTCAATTATGGGAGAAACTTGAACTGGCTATCCCACAATCTCCAAAGCCTCTTGGTTATCCTAAAAAACCTCTTGGATAATCCATCTGATAAATCATCTATCAATCTGAGGCATTGTAGCTACTCCAACATCTATCTTTGTGTCACGCCTTGGCTACCATCCTAGGTAGGGACCTTATTAGTATTAGTATTACTGACCAATCTTCTAGATTTCTTCATCTTGAAACCACACACATAAGCTTAGACAAATATACCATAAGTTGCAAGTTAAGTGATACCTAGAGCAATCAATGAGCAAGAATAGTTAATGTTATATGAGGGGCTACTTAAATTCTTATACACACTTAAATACTTGACATTTTTGGATTCCTAAAACCATGCTCTAATAGCAAAATGCAACACCCCTCTCTAAATATATATTCCTATATGAAATATGCACCTAAAGAGATATGTTAACATAAGCTCCCCATTAAAATGATACAACAATTAAGAAATATGCATGGTGTTCAAATTTAAACCCCACAATCACCAAAATGCATTCAAAAATATACCATAATTTATTTCAACCAACAACATGCCTAAAAATCCATAAATACAAGCTCAAAGTGTATAATTATTTAAAACATAGATAACATAATCTTCCAAAATTGATAATTATCAAAATGCCCACCTTATGTAACATACCCTATTAACCCACTGGCTCCCCTGTCATCGCCCTACTATTCCATAATTTTACCTGCAAAATAATAAAAGGAATTCAATGAGTGAAACACACTAAGTATGTGGCCTCTCCACAACAGACACACAACTTAAAACATAACCATAACTAAAAATTTTTGTCCTATATTAGATCTTAGTGTGGTATTTTGAATGTTCTCCTAGAATCTTAGATGTCTATCTAAATAATTTTGATTCCTAGTGTTTAATCTCTAATGGTGGTATCATCTTAAATGACTATTATTGCACAATGTATATTGACACCCTAAATGACCAGTGAAACATAAAATATCCTAGATGTCAATCATAAGGTATACCTAGTATACTTGTCTGCTGAGCTTTTCAAGTTATGGATATCATATCACAAAAGGAATAAGACCCCGAGCCATTCCCACTATCATACAAGTATCTTATATGCTAATACGTCTAGCATCGATATGTGTACGAGTATTTTAGATGCTAAGGTGTCCAACACTAATGCATAATCATCAAATAGGTATCAAAGTCACAACAATTAGCCTAATTTCTTTGACAAAATAACATAATACATCATTTCTAATTTTTTACTTGGATTTGTTTCGACCAAGGTTTATGTCACCATGCATACAGTTGGGCACCTCTATGATTCCTTTATGCTATCAAGCACACAATTGGACATGGTTACTAAAATATCACCTCATGTTAACTTCATTAGAGTCTTACTAATTATCTCCTCATGATTATCCCTCCCAGGGGTAAAATAATCATTTCTATAGCATTTATGAGTGTCAAAACTTTGCCCTAACATTACTAATTTATTGCACCTTTATTTATAACTTCCCCCAAATGTATAGGTGTACTGCTTAACCTATACGGGGCATGCAAACCATACATACAAGCATGTAACTTGGGGCAAGATACATGATCGTGTGTCTCATACCATATAGGTGTGTTTTTAATCGCAAACTAACATCCTAATGGATTCCTTTTGCATGAGGATTGATCATCCCTAAATATACACAGTCATGTATTACCTATTCATGAGTATGTAATATCTTTACTATGATTAGATTTTGCCTATCTTTGCCTTTTCTAGCTACTTACTTCAAATTTCAAGCATCCAAACTACCTTTAGTAGCATCATATCAAACCTAAACGTGAATCTTACACATTCCATGGCGAAATATCTTTGAAATCTATAAGTCATACCAAATAATAGTTTATTCATTGTACAAATATCATCACAATTTTAGCCTAAGTTTTAAACTGCATGATCCTCACCTTAAGACACCATTAATCTAGATTTGTATTCAAATATTGCACAATCTAATTTATCCAACTATCAATAACAACGCATCTATGAATAAAATCATCCAAGGTTTAATTTACTATATAGATTTCATAACAATCAACATATATACATTCAACTTTGTGAAATTCTCAAACACAAACCATGCACATTTTCTTATAATTCGATCATCATACTAACTTTCATATTAAACACATGAAACATAATTGTAGCACCAAAATGTAAATCCATCAAAAGTCATCATATTTACCTTTTTTTTGTAGTCCACAGGCGATCTTCACATGGTAAAGTTAATTTCCCTAAGGCTTTTTTGCATCCTTTGGCTTCACTAGCCTCAAAATCTCACACCTCTCTCTATTTGGCTGAAAAAGAAGTGGTAAAATGGTGAGCCTAAATGTGTTTGGGTTCTTTTTCAATGAAAACAATAATACACAACCGTGTAAACAATATATAAGGGCATGTATGTCGTTAACTATTAATGGCAATTTCTGAAATCACTACAAAACTAATCTTTATTGAAAATTCATACATCACATAGGAAAATGCTATTTTAGCCTTGCCAACACACAAGTGGGCGTGTGGCCTTCCATATGGCTGTGCAAATCCAAAAATACTTAAAACACAATTACAGAAGCATATTAAAAAGGCAAAAAGATCAAATTAACCTTAGACATACCTGAGGGTCTTACTACTTTCACATAATTTTTATGGTCCACTTAAAGTTTTACAAATGAGGGTTCAATGGCATAAAAGCTAGATTTACCAATTAATTAAAAAATTCATCCAATCTTCCATTTGTCCCTTTTGAAACCATGTCTATGATTGGTTTCCAAAGTTGCCTTAGTGTTGCCACTCACTATGCATAATGGGCAAGGACTAATTCCTTCGTGGGCTATGGTGAGGTTTCATACTATTTGACATTTTGGCAAAAGTATGGAGCAAATTTTGGTATAGTGGCAAGGATTACTGGTAGAGGAAGCATCATGGGAGAACACTACTAAAATAGTAGTTGTGCAAAGTTCATTCATTTCCAAGCTTAGGGACTAGGTTATGCCAAATTATAGGGACAAAGCTAGAAAAAAGAGGCAACAAAAATAAAATTTGAAGAGAAAAAGGCAACTTCCATTTTGGCTCAAAGATTATAAAGTTTGGAATCAGATGTTTATAATAGGAAATAATATTATGAGTCAGTAATTTATTTCAATTTTATGTCTTTTACATTAATACCACTAAGAAAGTTGAGATAACCTCACATTTTTAGATTCCGCAAGAGAATGGAATTTGTGTTCCTGAATGTTATATAATTCTTAACAAATATGAATAAAGGCAATAAATAAAAATTTCAACAAATTATCACTTCCTTCTTTAATTCTTGGAGGTAATACTCCTTCCTATAAAGTACATTATTTTTAACAGAAAATGATTAGAAGATTTAATGGAAGATAATAATAAGTGTAACACTCACAACTACATCTCAAAGATATTCTGGTTATTTTTATTTGAGATTTTTTTAAAATTTTATTGCAGTGGTGTTGAACAGTTATTCGTAGAGAATGAACACTTGTTTTATGTCTATGTGTCATTCATATTGGATGAATGATCGCTTAAAGACAAGAAAGTAATTTATATGTCTTGAATGTCTACTCTAGTAAACTTGATTTAAATGGGATATGTAACACATAGGGTAAAGTACAACTAAATCTAATAATTCATGTGTATCATTATCAATATACAATTATGTACTCTCAAATAAACATGGATAAGACAACATCATATAATTTGAATAGCATCAAACTTTATTAATAATAATAATAAAGTACTCTAAATGACATTGTCAAGCATTATAAAATAAAATCCACCATCATCTATATGCACTAAACAAAATCTATCAAGTCATAATCATATCATAAATGGCAACCAATCAAGCCTATAAGTCCATCAACCACATGTCACTCTATCGCTGATCAATAATCATATCGTCGTTAAGGTTGGATTTAAAGTGACTCGAGTTTGAAACAAGTTTTGCTCAAACGAGGCTAAATATGAATATGAGGTAAATGAACACGAACCTAAATATGATATAAGGAGTAGTAGGAAAAACAAACCCAAGCTCAAACTTAAGCAAAGATTGTGCTTGGCTCGTAAGCCAAGCACGACTCATATCATTAAAAAAATTAAAAGGAACGGTATCGTTTAGGGGAAATTTAGAAAACCTAAATTTATCTCCTAAAAGAATTCCAAGCCTCTAATAGTCCAACTCTAACTCCAAGCTTTGTCACTTCAGTTTCCTTAGCACTGCCTCTTTTAGTTTCCTTACCTGACAAGATTCACTAGTTCCACCTTCTCTAGTTTTCTCACCTAACATGACTTCTTCTTTTCCAAAACCCTAAGGTATAATCTACTGTCACAACCATACATGGTCGTACTTGCTCAATGTACAGGCGTACATGATGTCAAAAATCTCATCTAATGCCACAGAGGGTCATGTATGCATTGTCACATTTTTGTCCACTAACAAAATTCTATTTAAGAGAAGGGATTCATGAGAGTATGTTTCAAAACGTACGAGCATTTATTTTTACTATTCTAGCCTATGTACACCCATGACCATGCAAGACATGACCATACATGGCATCTTGAAATTTGAATACCAGGTATTCTTAGTTAGATTTACTATGCATTCAATTTTTCTAACACTTAAAATCATCAAGGCAAAAATAACATTCAAGCAATATCAAAATCACCATACATAATCAATCTTTAACTGATCTCTACAGGTTCTTGGATTAATAGTTCATCCAACAAGAATCTTATCTTTCTAGCAAATAATTTGAAGAACTTCAACAAGAACAATTCAAGATTTATCAAAGAAGTTGAAAAGACATCTTGATGTACCTATTTTCCACGTAGGCAAAGTTTGGAGTCAAGTCTACCTTCTTTCTTCAATTGCTCAATCGTTGAAATTCTTCCTTCATGTTAAATTATTCCTGTCTATAGCTTGAAGTCTTTCCTCTCTCAAAATTTTGCACTCTCTCAATTTAATTCAATGGAAGAAAAATCAAGGTTTTATATACATATATATATATATATATATATATATATATATATATATATATATATATATATATATATATATATATATATATATATATATCCTCTTTCAATTAGGACTTCCTCTTTAATTAGAGTCCCTACAATAAAATAAGGTACAATCATACATCTTAAGGATATACGGGCATACATCTTCTTTTTCTTGCTAGCATGGTAGCTTGAATGGGTTACTAACATAATGTACCATGTACGAGCATGCATCTACTATGCACGATTGTACGTCAAGCCAAAATAAAATTATAATATTTGGTTTTAGCCTAATCTATTCTAGATCCAAATTTAAGTTTATGAAAGTGACAATTATGCCTCTAAAGCATACCTAAAGTTGTTACATGATAACTGTGTAACACCCCTTTTTTGATACATATCTCTACATGGAATATGGTCCGGAGGGATATGTATTACCTAATTTCTAAAATTTTTAAACATAAATTCAATGCATGATTAAATATCCAAGCATGCAAAAAGGTAATAAAATAAATATTGAAATACCTCATTAATTGATTTTCAAAATAAAATTGTTTAAAGGTTAATATCAATAATTATTGTGCATAATTTAATTATAAAACTGAAATTGAGTGTCAAAATATATTATATAAAAGAAATATAGAAATGACTATTATGTCTCTCACCTTCGTGCAACTGCCCACTAGACCATTAAATCCCTCATTTGTCTCACTACTCACCTCCACTTGAAAAACATATACAACGAAATGTGTGAGTGAAAAACAACCAATAGGTTGTTGGACTCTTAGTACCCTGATTAATATAAGTAATATTGATAAAGCTAGCGTTCCATTTGCAAATCTGAATGTGGTCATTGGTCGACACTCTCGTGCCTTAACATAGGCCATCTATAAAGGTTACCAAGGCTTAAGTTGAAAGCATAAGACACTTTACGTGTTACTTACTATTGTGTTTTGCACACATGTCATGCAACCTGTTAGACTAGTTAATTAGGACATACTAGTCACACGGGAAAGAATCTATAGCAGTCCCTTCTCTTATCACATAAGTTAATTAAAACTATTGTCTAAACCATCTAAGGATAGTCCTTACCATGGATACATATACAATACATCTTGCTGATCACGTGAGAAAATATCTAAAAAGCCATTATCCTTACCATGCACACCTAAATGAACTAAGCGGTTATGCATCTTAATGTCAAGTGCATGATGCATCTCATGGGTATCCAACTCTATTGTTTTAATGTATCTTGTCACTTATGCACACAGTTGGTGGCTATTTAGATATGAATTACTTTTCTTAACTTTTTTGATTTTTGACCCTAATCTGATTCGGTCGGGGTCTCTTGTCGTCTTCCACATGCTCAGTTACTCTTTCTAATTTTATCCGGTTCGTCCTATTTGTTAAAGTCTCTTATTCTTTCCTTTTTCTTTTTCTTTCCCTTCATTATACTTGAACTAAGGTAAAATAGTCTTTTTAACTGACTACATAGGTATGTGCCTAAGGTGCACCCCCGTGTGCCTCTTTTTAAGTGTAGTGTCCATTTTTGAAAGGTCACACATAAGCGTGTCTCAAATCACACAATCATGTGTGACTTTCTTTAGAACGAGCACACGAAAATTATAGAATTTTTTAATTTAAAATAAGGATGAACGAATGTGTATAAGGCCATACGCAGTTGTGTTAAGCTTAAACGAGCATTCATATGGTCCTTTAACTAATAGTTGACTAATGATGTTAAGCTTCATCATCATCCATGATTGTTCACCCCTAAGCTAATTGTTCATCTTGATACACCATAAACAAATGTCTATCCCATACTGAATGATTATTCATGATGATGCACGAGGAAGTATTTTCATAAACAATAATGAACAGATGCCCATGCATGTATGGAAAACCATTCATCAACATTTGGAAATCACTAACCTACTGGTTCCTACAACTTTCGACCACAATATTGCAACCCACACATAAGTATTCATTTAAACCAATCTTTAAACATCCTAGCATGCCTCCTCATCAACTGTAAACTTAAATATGCATCAATTATCACAAATCACAAACTCACACATTCAACTTCAATGACTTTCAATTGCAATATCGATACACACATACATATACAAAGTTCGAACAATCAGATTATCAAAGTTCATCTTACAGTAAAACTATTTCAACCAAACGCATCAAAGTAGCTAATATCATCATCAAACTTAAAAAAAAAAAAAAAGATTATCTACTTAGCCTAATTTAGACAAAAGCTATACTTTTTTGCATGGCATGGCTAGCTCTGGCGTCTCCTAAAAATATGCATAATTTGGTTCAAATCATAAAACTAGATTGAACCATTTAAAAATTACAATTTGATTTGGTGTGGTTTAGTTTGTTAGATGGTTTAGTTTTGGTTGATAAATTAAAAAAAATAGTTTTCAGTTTGGGTTATGATTTCAACAATTTTTAAACCAAACAAAACTGTAAATCATATTATTTTAAAGTAAATATATAACTATATTTGATAGAATTTTTCAATAAGCAATTCGATATATCGATTTTTTATGTTTATTTTATTATTTTCTTTATGTGTGTGTGTGTACTACAAAATTAATGCTTTGAATGATTGTTCATTTCCCATAAACAGTTGTTCCTTCAGTTATCCAAGGTATGACCTAAAATCATTGGGAAAATGATTCTTATCCAATTTCAAATTCGTCAAACTGATGAACAGGCATGCATTCCCCTATGCACAGTCGTTCATCTTTCCATACCTAGCCATTTTCATGTAGCCAACACGAAATGACGATTTTGTCCTTCTAAAAGGCATGAACAAGTGTCCACCCCATGGTGCACATCCCTTCCAACTCTCAAACAATAATTATATAATTTAATCTCCCCATAGTCGAAGGAAATGCATAAAGATATAAATACTTACATGTGAGTGTTATAGTAGTAGTTTTGAAATTATTGAGAAATGGTGAAACTTTGAAGTTAATTTGTGGTGAATTGATAAATCAATGCATTAATATGAATTATGGCATGCTATATATGGTACCATAATGATTTTTGTGACCTAGGTACTTAAAGCCTATAATTTTGATGCATTAGGGCATAAAACAATAGCTAAAAAATATAAATTTTGAGTTACAAACATGATATAGAGCATGTTCATTATGACAAAAGGTAATTCTATCTCTAAGGTTGAAGATGAACAATTAACTATTCATAAGAGATGAACAGTTATTAATAGAAGAAGTAGCAAACTGTCATTACAAAGATAGTATTGCCTGTTCACAACCTAAGAAGGAAGTATAGTCATTCATAAGCCCTAAACAATTGTTCATGAAGCTATTTCATTATATATGAAATGTTATGTATTAAGCTTTATGTACTAAGGCATATGAATAAGTTGTATCTTTAAATTATGTGTCAAGGGTTATTATATTATATTGTTTATCGAACATGACCGTAAAATGATGATCACATGGGCATTGATATGCAGTCAATGATATATCGTAAATTATACTAGTGTATAAATCTTTTGACCTGAGATATCATAGTTGCACTTCGCTCCCAGACATACGGTTCATATGGTGTATACCATAGGGCTAATCGTGTCTTGTTTAAAAGTTAAGTTGATCATATATTGCTTGAGCGAAAGGACAAGTAATGATCATACAAGGATCCATAGACTCAACTGCTCCCAAGTTCCCTTACTAATATCAAGAAACATGAAAATCTAAGACACTGGCTAGTGCAGATAAAAGTGTACATGAAAAGAGTTTGTGGCACATTTTGATGCATTGCTTGATATTCTAAGAGAATAACTATTGGATTTTGATATTTCATGAACCCAAGTTTAATCAGCATGTAACGACAAAGGGATTAGACTACATGGTAAGTATGAGTAAAAAATGTTCATTTGACATTATATGAAGTTTGTACTTCATTGTGATGTAGGGGTCATGAGACATTGCTAGATGACATCACATGATCAGTGGGAGCTTCGTTTTGTAGCAAAAAATGAAGTATATCGGTTAACGATAGTTTTGGGTTATACAGTGATATAACAAAACGTACTGTCCAATATAGGGCCCACGACTATGTCACTATGAACCTTGAAGGTCACACTCATATTTCAAGGAAGAAAATGGTCTTATGAAGATGAAAATATTTATCCACGGACGGCTAGCACTTTCCGAGGATAAAAATAATGCTTTTCAGATAAGATTAAGAAAAAAGGAAAATTGTTATTTTACACTTTTGAAATTTTTTAGAAAGTTGAATACATAATTTTGGGCACAAATTATTCAACATGTGTCAAAATATTAGTTACTTTTAATTATAAACCAATAGAAAATGGACACATGATTAACTTAATAAATATCAAGTTTAAGCTTAAAAATGGTAGAGAAGAATAAAAAAAAATAGAGAGTTTTTCCTTTTCTTCTTCCTTTAGCCGTGAAAGCCTCCATTTTTCTTCCTTGAAGGGTGCAAGTCAAGAGATCACTTATTTTAGTGATTCAAGCTTCCGAACTTCAAATTAAATTACAAGGTATAAGGTAGTTTACATATTTCTATGTTTTATTTCTTGAAACAACATGTAAATTTTATATTACCATTGTTACATATGATGTGAACATGATCTACCTGATTTAATTTTATTAACAAAATCATAAAATGTGCACTAAAACATATGAATGAGAAGTACTCTTAATCTATGTGAAATAACATGAGAGAATATATAAAAACCTTAATATATGTGAAATAAGGTGAATTAATCAGTGTGAACTAAGCTGCACATTAAGAAATATGAGAATGACTAAGAATATAAGGAATAAGCCACAGGTTATATGATTTGTGGCCAAAAGTTAAAATTTGAGTCATTATTGCATAATCTTTGACTCAAAAGAGATTGAAGATATGTCAATACTGTGTGTTGTTTGGCATGAAGCCACTACTATATGATCTGTGGTGAAAGGATAAGTTGAGAAGTCAAAGCTTTGTGATCTTTAGCATGAGATTGAGGATACATGTTATTATTGTGTTGATCTTTAACATGATGTGCTACTATTGTGTGATTCTTGGCATGAGTTCATAAGTCAATTTTATGTGATCTTTAACTTATGAAACCAAATGTGAAAACATAAAGGTTGTCAAATGACATGATGACACTCATAAGATACTTTATGCACATGCCCATTATAAGAGTATCATAGTAAGGTGTCAATCTAGTAGTCCATGTGTATTGAGTGCCTGGAAAGGGGAGTAGAACAAATTTATTCCTCACATGGCCAATGAAATGTTTCATGCACACACTTATAATTTGGAGCACTTTATGGTGATTTTTGTAGTCCATGTCTATTATGTGAATGGAAAGGGTGATTGTGAGAGTTTATTTCCTCATGTGGCTAAGGTTTCTACACATTTGCGACCTAGCCTAGCTAGCAAAACTAACTAAAATCTTATGCTTGCGATAGAAAGTAATATCCTTGCTTTCATGAGGAGAAAATGATAAGTTGTGGTGTATTGTGATTGTGAAAAGGGATAAGAGAGGAGCCTTAATGACTTTAGTTGTGTGCAATAATACAATAGATAGTGTAAAATGGAACGATAAGATGTTTATTGATACAATAAGTGTAAGTTAAGGTATTATACTAGTGTAGTAATACACTTGACAGTGTAAACTGGAACTATAAGATGTTTATTAACGAGTTAATTCTATGACAAGGTATCATATAGGTCACTCATTTACTAAGTGTTTAACACGCATTTATTCCTTATGACTGCTTTACAAGTAGAAGATAATTCATGTGAGGTTATAAGAGGAGCAAAAGTCAACAAGGTATGTGCACAAATTTTTCATGCATTCTAATCATAAAATTTAGAATATGCAATGGAATAAATTTGAAAATTTGCATGAAATCATGTTCCTCATGATCAAGGGACAATTACGCACGTAAAGGGAAAGGTTAGAAATCTTCATGTCTATGTTTGACAACTCCTCCTCTTTAAATCCACCCTAAATCCATCTTAGGTTAAAATGCTTCCTCCATTATTCCAATGAGGCCTTACTCAACCACACGAGAGCTCGACATCGACCAAGGGACAAATAGGTACTAGCTTGTGATTTATGGAGTTGAGTATATCAAAGGGATCAGAAGAAGAAATTGAAAAACAAAATCTTCTCCTTCCCTAGAGAAAGATGGCTAGAGAAATAGTGTGTTTTTTTCTCAAAAGCTTGAAAGAGTGACTAGGGTTATGTTATGTTATGAATTCATATCATAACTATGTAGCAAGAAAATGGAAATGTCGAAGCATCAAAATGCAAAAATGTGAAAACAGAAATGTTAAAACCTATTTTTTCAAAAATATAGGAAATGGAATCATGGAGAAACATATTAATATTAAAAATATAGGGTCTTTATAAATACGAATTTTTTATAAAAAAAATTTATAGTAACCTGTATTTTTATTTAAAAAAATACAACAATTGCACATTTTGTCTACTTCTAGGAAGTATTTACAAACCTAGATTAATATAAATAAAATCTAAAGTTGTCAACATTACAAAATATATTCCACATCTAAATTGAAAAAAAAAAAAACCATGAATATAAATCAATATGACAATAAGAGCAAATAATGTCCATCGTTTTTTAGAAAACCCAAAGATGAGCAACTCCAAGAGCCATGAAGAATTTTGCTTGTAAATGTTCCAGCAGGAGACAGTGAAACACTAGGAAAAAAATCAGACAACTACATCGGTAAGACAAAATGCCTGAAAGGTAACAACACATAAAATTAAAACATCACAACTAACTATTTGCTTCTTCATACCAACAAGGTTACCATATATTCTTATACCATTTATTAAATCTCTAACCTTATGGTTTCTCTTAGTTCCTAAATGCTAAAATCAAAATTGCAGCAAAATATTAACCTTACAGGACTCAGATGCATGCGAACCTTAGAACAAGAGTTACAAGATTGCTCTACATGTGTAGAATAAAATACAGAAAATATATGCGAGCAACATTGTAGTCTCTACAGCACTCAGATTCTCAAATGCTAAATCCAATGAAGAATTCTCAATCGGATATGAAGAATAGCGCACCAGATTAGATGCACTGATGAATACGGCTGTTTTAGACTTTGCCGAGATTCCGAGACATCGAGGACGGTCAAGAGTTAAGACACCGGAGATGGAGAAGAGTCCAAACGACTAGGATGGAGAGGAGAGGGTTAGGTCACGATGTAAAATGTAAATTGCAGAGTAAATTGGGAACGAATTGTATTCCTTATTTACCATGTGAAACGTGTTTCTTTTCCATATTTGTGTTTCATATTTCTTTTAGAGTATCGAAAAGGCCCCAAAATGTCCATCACAGTGTCCGGTCATTTCGATTTGGCTAAAGAACTATTTCACCCGCAAGTTTAGTTGCATTGTCAAAGTTACACTTACGGATTTAAAAAACCTAAAGTCCTACCCTTTGACCAATTGAGGTTAAAATTTTCTATTAGAGCAGGGATAAAATTGTCATTTTACTAATAATATTAAAAAATATAAAATTTATTGCATTTTCCTTCTGAAGTTTTAAAAACTAACATTTTATCTCTCCTAAAGTTTTTTAATTTTAAAAACTCATATTTTTCTCCCAAAACTTTAGAATTTTTTTCCCCTTCGATCACTTTCTCTGATGATTTGGAAAGAATGATGAAGTCTCTTCATTGACAAAAATATCTACGCAAAAAGATGTCAAATCTCTTTGTAGATGAATAGATCTGGATCTCTTCCTTAATGAAGAGATCTAGTTCGTCTCCAACAAAGAGATTCTAGATCTCTTCATCTCCAAAGAGATTTGGAATGACTTCGATCACATCTTGTCAGATTTCTTTGTCAACGAAAAGATTCGTTTCAGATTTATTTATGAACGTTGACCAACGGTTTAAAGTGGAGAAGAGAGGTCATCGATGCTAGAGGTGGTGGTTGAAGAGGTGAACAAAAAATTTAGAGGGGGAATTTGACTTTTCAAAGTTAAAAAACTTTAAGTATGAGTGAAATTGTTAGTTTTTAAAATTTAGAAGAGAAAATATAATGAATTTTATATTTGTTTAATATTATTAATAAAATAACGATTTTACCCTCACCTCTAACAGAAAATTTTAAGGGCAATTACGTCATCGGTGAGACTTTAGGTTTTTTAAAATCTGTGAGTGTGACTCTAGGAATGTAACTAAACTTGGGTGGGATATAGTCCTTTGGCCTTTCGATTTTCAAAACATTTCATAAACACAAAAACGCAACATTAGGCAAGATACCTCTTACAGTGATATTCGACTATCTCAAGAGACACGAAGTGCACGTTACAAGATGAGATATTAGAGGCGTTGTACCTCTTTCGCCTTGGTAACATGCAAATGATTCACATTGAATACTTTTGAAAGCTAACTGTGAGATTACACACACAGATGGTGGGAGATTAACAAGAGGCAAGTATAGTGCTAATTTCGCCAAGTGTGCCTTATATGACTATGAGCCCTAAGGTGCAAACAGACTTGAGATTAGGGCAGAGGAGAAGAAGGGTGAAATAGTTGACTTTTATTTTCATGAAAAAGTTAATCAATAAAGTGTATTCTCATCCTTTTATTGAATCTATTACAATATGTTTCGGATTTTACTAACAAAATTGATAGATTAGTGGAAAAATCGACCTGTTAAAGGTAATGGGTAAAACATACTTCCAATAAAGTTTGGGTGGGACCTAGTATTTAACCTATTTTTGCGTTAAAGTTAAAAAAAGGGTGAACAAGAATCATTTGACTGTTAATTAATAATACAACATGAAAAGTACCCCATTCACTATCAGTGACTCAGTCAGCAAGAAGGACGCGTGAATCTGAGGATTCTTCGTATCATCTTCGCAGACTCAATCATTTCATAGTTTAACACCAAGACGCCAGAGCAGACCGGGCTATCCACTCTCATTATTTATATTTAATTATTGTGATTTTCATGCCCTCACTAACACAACAGTCACGCCGTTACTTTTATCTAACTTATTTTTTGTTCTTTCTCTGTTCCACTTAAACAATAAAGTGCTAATTATTAAATTTACCATTTGAAAGGACCCATAAGATTTTAATCGGCACTCAATAACTTATATGAATATAGTTAATCTCAGTGAATAATATCAATCAATTCTCAGTCAAAATCTACATAATCAACCCAAATGCTTGAATAAATTGAGATATGAAAATATATAGTTGATTATTGTGTTATTTATATCAATGATTTTAAAGATTTTAAAGGAAAAAATTGTTATAATCGAAAATGAAAGTAAATTAATGAGGTAAAAGTGATTCAACCCATAATACTCCTGCTAGACTAAAATGCAATTTTTCATAATAAGTATAAAGTAATATTTTTTATAATGGCGTAAAATAATATTTTTCATAATAGGGTAAAATGATATTTTTCATAATAAAGGTTAAATTATATTGTTTCCAAAATCAAGAACTCTAAACTCTACATCGGTATCTTTAAAACCTAAATCATAAATCGTAAACCTTTACCTTACTTGACTTTTAAGTGGAGTGAAGAAAGATTATTCTCTTTACTTTTCTTTACACAACATACACTCAATCAAATTCACAAGGTAGCACCTATGTGACCCTCTTAATGCCTTCCCATTGTCTATGGTGTAGTATTGCTTTTATGTGGACAAGTGGAGCTTTTTTGATTGATGAAGAAAGCGTAAGATGCATATTGGGCGAAATCTTACTTAGTGGAGCCTTTAAACGCACGTATAGTATTCTTAAACCCCATATATTGCATGTATAATGTCTCATTGATCATAAGGAACATATTTATGATCTCAATTCTATACTTCTACATGTTATTGTTGATGTTTTGAGTGAATGAATTGAAACCACATACTTTCAAATCATCCTTCCTATTTGATTTTACAAATGAACACATACCAACCATCTCATGATGTAAACAAAGCACATCCAATCATATTTCATGAGGAGAATGAAGCTATAAAATGGATACACCACTTGAAACATATGAGATCATAATAATGCTAACTTGCATAAATCTAAAAGATATGGTGCGATCTCCACATGATAAAAGATTCTTGAAGTTCTCTTTAGAGATAATTATTATGCAATCCAAAAGCCATCCTTGAAGTAAAGAAGTCTTTCCAAGTCGAGGCTACAATAACACTCCTACCAAAAAAGGAATCTATTCAAATTTTTTGCAAGATGTCTTTATAACACTCATCTAGCAAGATATCAATGTCTTTCTTATATAGGATACCACTGATGGATATGATGTAACACCCATCTCTAAATATATATCCTTACATGAAATATGACCTAAAAAAATGTGCACAACTTAACATCTTCAGCCTCCTCCTTCGCCTGAGCTGACGAGAAAAGATGGTGTGATAAAGAGACGAAGATCTTTTCATTGCACCACCATGCAACGAAGAGATGTCTCTTCGTCATTCATCGCATTGTGCAACGAAAAGATGAAGATATTTTTATCACACTAGCATTTTCCATCAACTTAGGCGAAGGAAGAGGTCAAAAAGGACACCGCAAGGGATGCTTAAAGCAAAAGTTCAAGAGATAGGTAAAACTGTTATTTTTGAACGTCTAGGGGGCGCTTGAAGTTGGAAAAAGAGGAAACCCGAGGTTTAGGGAAAAAATATCACTTTTCAAAGTTAGAAAATCTTAAACAAGGGTAAAATTGTTAGTTTTTAAAACTTAGGAGAGAAATATAATTAATTTTATATTTTTTAACATTAATGGTAAAATTACAATTTTACTCTTGCCTTTAACAAAAAAATTTAATAGCAGTAAGGTCATGGGTGGTTGTTTAAGTTTTTAAACTACCGCAAGAGTGCTTTTGGAATTAAGCTAAAACTTAGGTGAAAAATAGTCCTTTGACCAAATATATATACATAAACACACTACATGCTAAAATAATAAAAATGTCATCTATGTCATGCAATGACCTAAGCTGAACCATTAGCTCTCTATATGCCCCACTACTCATCTCAACCTATAAAACCATAAAAAAGAACACATGGGTGAAAAACACTTAGTAAGTAGATAGTCTCTTGGCACCTTGCACATGACATAACTTTAAATCTTGTGTTCTTTCACTAAGTCACTATATGGTTAAAACAAATGTTTTTTCACTACAAAGGTGTGCATAATTTAGGTCAATTCATAAAACTGAATCAATTAACTTAAAAATTATAGTTTGTTTAGGGTTGAAAATTTTTCAAACTATTTTTTTTAGTTTAAGTTGTAGTTTGGACGATTTTCAAACCGAACCAAACCGTAATTTTTAAAAATACATACATACATACATATATATATATATATATATATATTTTACATGTTTATATTATGGTTTATAATACATCATTTTGTCAATTATACCATGAGACAACACAGAGCCTTTATAAGCAATAATACCATGACGTCAACAGCTTTGTGTATTGGCACAAGTAGTGATCATCATCATCATCAACACCATCATTCAATTGAGAAACCAAGAAAACACGAAATTTGTTGCAATTAGATCTCAATCTTTTGATGCCAGAAGATGATCACCGGGAATCAAAATTCAGTTTCCCTTTGAAAGAACCAAGTTATCATGTGTTTAGCATCTCCTTTGGTTGACTGTCATTAGTAAAGTACAAAAAAAAAAAACCTCTCTTATTCTTTGCAGAATTTCTGTTACAAAGTACATTATGAAATATTAACATTGTTATAAAATTGTTGATTCTTTGAATTCATTAGAAGGGAATTAAATTGTTTATTAGATGATTGATTAATTACGTCAAATCAAAAAAGTAAATTGTGAAATATTAACATTGTTATAAAAGCTCTATGTCATCTCATATGATGATCATTATTTACTTGGTTAATTAGCCGTAAATTATAATTAAATTAATTTTATTAAATAATATATATTTAGAAGTAAATGTTTATAATATATTCAAATTGTAATTCAAATAAGATTAAACTACATTTTTTCAATTTTGTTTGGTTTGATTTGAAATCTAAAATGATTTAGTTTGGTTTGAAAAAGTTCTCAAATCAAACCGAACCGAACTATGAACATCCCTACCCATTTGTCTACTTTTAGCACCCTCACACCCTGAATAGATAGGCAACATCACACAAACAACTAAGGCCTAAGTTGAACTCAACGTATTTGATGTCCTCGTGAAAGCAACTAACATCCTAGATGCTATTGTCTATATGCCTTGAACACATGCCGATTAGGCTAACGAGTTAACTAGTTAAGATACTTTGGTCACACAATACACTAGTGGTAGTCATTCTCTTATGACATATGCATAGCTATGAGACTGCTAACTAGATTATCATCCTCAACTAGCTCTTACAACAAACACATGAGGAACTAACTGAAATGTCACTCTCTCTTCCATGCACACTTGAACTAAAAACATGTGGCTATTGTGCCTGAGCGTTGAGTGCATGATATATCTCATAAGTATCTATTTCTCATATAACCCTATTGTTTTCACATTTATCGCTATTTATGCACATAACTAGTGGCTATCAAGGTATACGCCACGTTTCTCAATTTTTTTTCTATTTTCAACTTGGATTTTACTCTGTCGGGGTCTATGTCATCTTCTACACAATTAAACACCTTTGGTTTACCTAGTTATCTGAACTTGCCCTAGCTAAGGCAATTTTATTCTTTTCCCCTATCAACTTGCTTCTATTTGTTTTAAGTCGTCCTTTTCGTACCTATCACACAGCCCAAGCACAAGCGTCATTCCTATTAAGGATGGGCATCCTTTTCTTGCTAACTAACAGTCTGCGAACACCATTGCAACCTTTTAGTCACAATCATCCCTATCCTAGCACAAACATCCCTTAGAGAATACCATGTATGGGAATGTATCTGATACTGCATGATTGTTCATGGCATATCCTAGGATAAGCTCACAAAGAGTTTATGTTGTTGAAAGCATGCACAGGCATTCAGCAAGTTTGCATGACTATGCATCAAAGTTTGGAATTACATGCGCTTCTAGTTTCTACACTTTTTAGGCAACATAACATTGACTTCTCATTCACAACACATTAAAATTCGTCTCTAATCATGTCATTTTCATGCAAAAGGACCATAATCCATAATAACATGCCTTCAAACACAGATGATAACATTAACATTGATGATTCCTATTACACTATCACAAGAAAATGATTATACACAATCAACAGGCTAACCTTTTTCTTAACAGGTCTAAACAGTCCTAAAATCTTTAACTTTAACATGCTCTTCACACAACAATGTCCATTAAGTAGATTCTCAACACTAATATCTATCAAGACATATAAAAAAGGGAAGGGAAGCTCATCTACTTACCTTGCCTCTGTAGACTTCTAAATCTACACATGGCTATGAAAATCTGATGATCAAGATCATCTCAAGTGCTCATCTTCTTTGCTTTCAAGGTTGTTTAGCTCTGAAACTGAATATAGGTAAATAGAATGAATTGAATGCAATACATTTCTTTCTATTTTGTGACTAACGCACAATGAGCAAGTGTGCATCTCCTATAGATAGGTGTCCCTACAGTTATTTCATTAAATCATGTCCCAAAATCACTAGAAAATGCATCTAATCCAAATTCAAATTCATCGCATTAAATGAGTAGGCATGTATACCCTCATATAAAGGCATTTATCCTTCCACAATTAATCATTTCACGCATTCTTTGTTAAATGACTTTTCTGCCTTCACAAAGCATGAATAGGCGTCACCCCTATAATGCATGGCCATCCCTAGCAAATGTTGATTTATACACAATTCCAAGCCACACAACTCAATCTCAATTCACATAAATACAAAGAACAAGATTGAATTGCCTTTCGGCTTACCTATGGGTGTTACATGTGACATCCTTCTTATATAAATTTGAATTATACGAATATATCTTAGGATGATCTTATAAATTTGAATTATACAGATATAACTTACGATGATCTTAATCTAGAGAAATTTGAATGCATATTCCTACCAAAAAGTCATGTAAAAAATGAAAAAAAAAAAAAAAGGAAAAGGGAGAGAGGAAGCACATACACAGCACAAGAAAACATGACTAAATCATCATTTCTTTATAATACACTCATATCAATAACAATATTGTTGACGTAGGTAATCTGATTATTAGGTTGAACCACATTAAAAATCACGTGTCTCACTTATTCTTTTGCTTTTGTATTTACTTTGATAAACAACGTAGTATACCTACTTAAGTCATGTTCTAACCATTGTTATCATAGTCTATCTTATGGAAGACTTAAGATTGCATACATCAATTGGTGACAAAAAGTTATGCCAACAAGAACAAAAATCAAAACCAGTATTACTAAGGATAAGTTCTTACTCGATTGGTTCCAATCTCGGGTATCCAACAGTGTTCATTATTACATCACTTCTTCCTTTTTTTTTCTTCTCTCACTTTCTTCCTTCTCCTCTCTATCTCTTTCCTTTTCCTAAATATTTTTTTAAAATATGCTCAATCAACTAATCCATTGAGTCATTTCCATTTCCTCACCTTATTACAAATTAAATTACCACCCTCTTTCCCATATCTTCTCCACTTCCTATCTACTTCACCTGATTTCATAACTTGACTCATTGATTAAGACAATTTCAATGCTTTGCCCCCTAGTCTCTCTCTATCATCACCATTTCCTCCTTCTTGCCCTTCCTTTTCTATTGTCTATCTCCCAAACACATCTTCATATTCCCATCTATCATCCTTTGATCACTCTCTAATCATTTTCTCTTCACCCCACTCTTAAAATCCCACAAATGCAATTCACTATCCCATTTCACACTCCACTCATCTCATAATGACACCTTATCCACCCTCCCCTTAACTCAAACAGCACCAAGTACCAAAAGGTTCAATGTACTTGGTAAGCATTCAATTTAAAATGGGCTTGTCAAAGTCAATACTTGTCAAATAAGAGGATTTAGGCTCATCCAACAAGCATCATTCATGAATCCACAATTTCTTTTCTAACTTAAAATTAGGAGTTCACTTTAATATAAGTAATTGAAGGAATTAGTCAAATCCTCTATCTGGATCTCGTTGGTAGGCATAATAATCAATTAATGTTTGTGCCCTTAGGTTAGGCATCATCAAAATTTCTTTCAAGTTAGACTAAGAGGGTTTTTGGTTAGGTATGGGAGTGAGGAAGAGTTAAAGAAAAGGGAATGACATTGGGTTGGTGATTGAAAGTCCATGGGTGTCAAGGTGGGGGTTCAAAACTAATTCTCAAATCATTTCCAATTCCTTAAGATGGTTAAACCAAAACCTGATCGTATAGTGTTGGTTCCACCACTTCTAGAATCAAAATTGGCTCTATTGAGATCAGTTCTTATAGAAACTATAACCAAAATATTAAGTAATTGACTGTTCTAATTTCACATGATTCTTTTGCACACCCTTAATTTTTAAAGCAATTAGCGTTTCCTAAAAATTCAAATAAATAGAGATATACTATAAATAAATAAAAAACTACCAAATTATCAAACATAAATTCACAATATATTATCTAAACTAAGTGGTAATAAAATAATAGACTAATAGAATTGAATGTATATATTTGAATGTGAAACATGACATTAACAACATGGTACATAAACATTACAGATTACAATTATTGAACATAAGTTCATCACATAGAAGGTGAAATCAGAAGGTATAACTACCAATTTCACATTCAGTGTTTATAAAATATTTTAATTATCTATGCTATTTTTTTATTTTACATGTTTAACTTTTGTGTCACATATTCTATATATCTCTTATATTCTGTTATTCTCATAAGCAATATTGGAAAAACTCATAAATTATGTACGTTTCTAAAATATATTTCCTCCGGCCCAAGTGACGTTTCCTTCAATAAATTTCCTCCCTCTATATAGAAATTATTATTTATCTTCTGTTTCTATCATGAAATTTATAAATATTACCCCTAATCCAACATGCTTAAAGGGAGACCCATATTTTTACTATAAATGAAAGTTTGACTTGATAAAGACAATCTAGATTATAAATAGATAAATATCTTATTATCATGTGCAATGGAACCCTACTCATGTATCTACTGTCTAATAGGGAGCGTGGAGTTGTTTTAACTTTTCTTCTAATCATTCATTTCTTAGGTACACATTCAAAATATGTTTAATTAGATGTGTCCAAGGGCTTGGCCCCGGTAATTTTGGCGCAACAAAAAAAAAATAACAAATTGCGTCAAGTGCGGTAAGATGAAGCATGTGGGTCTATCAGACAGTCCATTAAAAAATTATGCTTTTAAAAATTAATTAAAATTAAACATATTAAAAGTTATAATTTAATAAGGTTTACTTGCTATAAGGCCACAGGGGCACAACCTATCCCAGGTTCCTTAGGGTTGTGCCCCTGTCAATTTTGTGTTTTTGTTAGATCAATTCAATATGAAAGTTTGTCAAATGACAAGTCTCAATGTGACTAGACATATAAATCTGGTGGATCACATTGGGATTAACCTACCCTTTTAACACCTATATATTTAATAATAAACACATTTTAAAAGTGATATTTTAAAATAATTTACTTTGCAATTGCACCTCAAGTACGTATATATTTTCCAAACTTTGGAATTGCAACACGTGAAATCAATTTGGTAATTGCAACACGTAAATTGCAATCGGAAGTTCTAGATAACACTTTTTAGACAAAGCAGCTTTTGAAATTTCACAATAACACACATTGCTAAATGTTAATTTTTTTATACCAGAAGCTTGTGACAAAATCAGTAGTTTCTTTGTATGTAACGATCTGAATGTTATCTTAATTTATATAAAAAAGAGGATTACTCAATTGTGTTATGTCATTACTCAATTCTTAACACACAAAAGTAATAAATTGCCTGATAATTATAAAGAGAAAAGAAGTATGAATCCATCGACCATAGAAAGTTGGAGTCTTTTAAGATAAACTGAGTAAGACAATGTTCACTTACGAGTATCAGTTGAGCAGAAGGAACGAAGATATTAGGGCTTTGTCAATGGAGTTTTTGTTGTTTAATATGGTGAAACATTATCATTTTTTTGTTTTGTAATTGAAACTAGGGGGTGTGTACTGTCCAATTTTGTGCTATTAAAAGATATTTTTGAACCAAACTGGATTAAAAAAGGGTTTAAAAAAATTTCAAACTAAACCAAATTACATCGTTTTAGGTTTCAAATCAAATCAAATTAAAGTAAAAAAAATACAGTTTGAATACATTAAAAATCATTCACTTGTAAATATATTATATTTAGTCAACAACAAAACTATGCATACCACTTTAAGTACATAAACAGATATATATTTAATGTGTATTATTAAGTGATTGGTGATTTTGTATTAAAGATAAAGCAATATCCAATCACATAATAATACAATCAAGTATGTATCTATTCGTATACTCAAAATGGGTAAACATAGCATTGTTCCTTATTAAATATTAATTAAATTATAGTTTTTAATAACATAAAATAAATATGTAAAATAAATATAAAATGCATTAAATATATAAATAATGTTAAAATAAATATGAAAAACAAGTGGTATCACTACAACAAACATGCAAGTAAAGGACAAAATATTTGGGAATGATTTTAATTACATCCCAAAATATTACTTTTAGGGAAAAAATCTTAGTTTTGTCCTAAAATAATGATTTTAGGGAACAAAATTATAATTTTATCCGCAATAAATTGAGATTTATTTTTGAAGATATTTTTAATGTCATCTCAAAATAATAATTTTATTAAAAAATTCTATCAAATATAATTTTACATATATTAATTTTAAAAAATTAAATTTATAATTTAGTTAGTTTAAAAACCACCCAATTTATACCATGTCTAAGCATTGGAGATAACAAAGTTCCAACAAGTCTTTGTTAGGCTACTAATCTTAAATGATGTCTGCTGCCAAACAAGCCTGTGATGATGTTTACCAAAAGTTGATAATAGATGTCGCCTAATGACCATGTTAACCATGATTTTTATTGCATTAATATTTAAAATTTTTTAACTAATTATTTTTAATGTATTTAAAAATAAAAGAAGTTATCAATAGAAAAACCCATCTTTGACCATTTATACATACTTAAATCCAATTTCCCCAAAAGTAAAAGTAATCTACAATTTATCAAAATATATAACTCAGAGAATTTTTATGTAAAATTGAAACTTTGACTTGAAAAAAAGTTATAAAATTAATCCCAACTCTTTCCTCTCATCTAATTCTATTGGCAGATAGGCACCCTTCATCCATCAACATCCGAACAAAGATTTTGAACCGTTCAAATCAAATTACAGATTAAAGACAAATGCTATATCATAGAGATTAGGTCAGCTCTCAGTCTTTGACTTTTTAGTCTTCAAGTGGTAGATAATTTTTTGTTGTTATAGGCAAATTCAAACGTAAAAGATACTTGAGTGATCAATTAAACATATATTATATAGGTATATTAATTAAAATAGGTAAAAAAAACTTTTCAATTAAACCTTCTTAAGCAAACATTTCATATATTTATGTTTATAAACAAAGTAGATGAGAAATACCTATTCTACCCTTCCTATTAAATCTAACATAAAACATTCTCCTCTAAAACATTTCTAAGCAAATCAAATCACAGTCTCTTGCAATTGGCAATACAGGCGACTCCATTTCTTTCATTTCGAACTTTTGATGATAACTATTTTGTCAACATTGTCTGATGTAAGTTTGATTCCTTGGCTTAATTTGAAATGGATTTAGTGTTTTCTGTGTTGGTTTAGGGTTTGGCCAATTTAGTGTTTGTATGGTTAAGGGTTTTGGCCCAATTTGTGATAATGGCTTTGAATTGTATATTTTAGCCGTATGTTTTTTTCTAATTGTGTTGTTATCAATGAAGAAGAAAGCTAGATTTGCATTCACATTCGTGCTCGTAGTCGTAGGAAATGGGTTTAGTGTTGTTTGTGTTAGTTTAGGGTTCGGGCGATTTAGTGTTTAGTTGTTTTTAGGCAGGGTTAAGGGTTTCGGCCTAATTTGTGATGATTGTTTTGCAATAGCTGTATATTTTGGTAGTGTTTTTTGTCCAATTGTGTTGTTGTTGACGAAGAAGAAAGTCGAATTCATATTCATATTTGCATTCCAGTTGTTCATAAAATGGTTTTGTTTCTTTAACATAGATTAACATTGCAATGTTTGGTTTTTCAAGGCATTCCAGTTAATCTTTAGGCTTGGGAAAGTTAGTATAACAATACTCATAGCTTCAAGGCTACTATAAGTGTTCGAAGTTACATAGAAACAGTTAAGCATATAAGGACTAACCTTACTTTTGTCCAAAAATAGATGTTTAGGGAAAGTTGTTTTAGATGATTTTTGGATTTAGAAGTTCATAAATATAACTTAACTTTGATGCATTGTATACTCTTCCAATAAGTTAATAAAAGGGGCTCTGAGAGAGGTATTTTGGTTTAGACTCAATAGGGTGGATTGTAGATTTGACCCTATCGAGTTTGCTATGATAACGAGGTTGAAATTTATTAGGGAGATGGATAAGAGTGATTACATTACGATAGGAAGAGCACGGTTGAAAGAGAGATACTTTCCAAGTGTCAAACATGTGTTGTATGGTGATCTACACAAAGCTTTTAAACTAAAGGCATGAAGGAACAATAATGAGGATGCGGTGAAAATAGCTGCCATGTATTTGCTCCATTATGGAATGGTGATATCAGATAATAAGAAAGTCATATTAAAATGCATCCTCGATCTAATTGATGATTGACATGCATTTAATAGATATCTTGAGGAGACAACCGTTTGGAGGATAACAACAAAATGTATGAGTCAGACAATGGAGAAGAAGTATGATGAAGTTTTGAAAGCGTACCCATCATATAAAGAGGATATCCTAATGTTATCTTATGGGATGATGAGATATGCAGTGACATTTCAAGTAACCTAAGTATAAAGATAATGGCAATTTTGCTCTTATATTTTATGAATGATTATGTACAACTAACAACATATTTTCAATATTGCAGTTGTGGACATATGAAACTCTGAGCAATCTAAGGGGTTATATCATTTGTAAGTCTAAAGATAATATCTCCTAGATGTTGAGGAGTTTTGTAGGCCTTAGGTGGGAGGATGTTGACTATATCTTTGAGGCTTCTCAAGTACGTTATTATAATTTATAACATTAAAAACTATTTTTTTTATAACTTAAAATATATCACATTTGACAAGATGTCATGACTTCTATTTTGATTTCATTGATGGTCGAAAGAGAATAATTATGGTATAAAGATGTTGTGGATTACGTAGGTGACGAAAAAGAACTTGATAATGATCGTACCCTCGTAAGATCTCCATAGATATCCAATCACCTCATTCATAACACCAGAGTACACTTGTACACTAGCATCAAAGGAGTGCACTTGTATACACTCTTGTCAGGTCATCTTTTCAGCCGATTGAAACAACATTTCCCTATGTTGATCCTGGCGCATCCGTATTGGCATCAACAGTTGAAGACAAAGTCAATCGACTTTAAAAGCTTCTCCAAGCATGGACAAAGTTGATTAGCATCTTGGAAACTTTAATGAATGCCAAGCATCGCTTGAAGCAAAATTGATAGAGCTCCAGTGCATGTACTATGTAACCCCAACAAAAAAGGTAAGTTTTCCCTAATGTTATTTATTATTTACTATTTGTAAGATTATAAGCTTAACCATAGAATTAATTGGTTATATTTTTCCTTTTCAATTTAGGGCAAGTCAACAAAGTTCGTAATTGAGTTGTCCAACCATGAAGATGGGTCCTCAGAAGGCTACTGTCCCTACTTACAAAACTCCATTAAAACATTGATTTGGTACTTATAGGACATTACGAGAAAAAAATGTACAAAAGGGATTATTCACTTCTGAGCCTGTATACAGACCTATTAAGACAATGGCACATGCGAGATGTCATTTGACCATCGTAACACTAAGTGGAAGTTGATAATGTGATGGAAGTTTTATAGTGGTATGAGGACACAAATGAAAACGCCACAGCTAACACTTTTTTAAATAGACACTACAAAAAAAATGAATGGTTGAAGACACTATGTAAAGATAACAAATGAATAATAGACCAGGTACGTGATTTTGTTAAAACCACATACGAGATTTTGTCTTCGTCATATTAAGATATTATTAATTACCTCACTGTATGTATAATATTGTTGTTTCAGCACATTAATAACTACTTAGTTGTGTTAAGATATGTGTTCCCATCAACTAAATCGACATGTGTTGAGATGTCTTTTAATAGCTGGTTATCACGAGCAATAAAGGTTATGGAAGAGGTTAGGCTTGATAACTATCAATGGCCTCAATTGCTACTAGACCTGATTAAAGAATAAATGATCCAACCTAAGATCGAGGCTACATCCCATGAGCTAATGTGGACAAGGTTTGACACATGTTAAATGTAAATATGTATTAAATTTTTAACCTTACCCATATTAGTCGTACTAATAACAAAATAACTGTTGCTTTTACAAGTATGTATTTCGATCAATTACAATTCTCAACATTAGGCATGTAGTGAACTGGACCTAAATGCATGGATTTTAACTATTTTAGACTTATTAATGAATTTCTTTGAGTCTACAAAAAGGTTTTGTCGAGGTGAGACATGATACCTTCACCCCTCATCTATTATCAATGCGACTAGTTACTGGGAGGTTAAAGGTGTGTTGCCAAAAATAAAGCCATTGACATTCGGACAATGTACCCATATACTAAGTAAGCCACAGGATCCAATGATTATGGAATATTCGCAATCTGGATTTTAGAGTATGTTGGCACAGAATGCTGATTTGATTTTTCTGCCAAAACTCAACATCAATGCACAATATAGTGGCATCCAAGATTTGGAAGCATGACGACAATTTATATTTTAAATCTACTTGATTTTTATTTATATTGATATTATATTGTTATTTATATTATGTTACTTGTAGTTAAAGTTTTGTAGTTGACTGCTTACAGATGAAGTTTAGTGGATTGAATGTATATATTGGAGTGTCTTTTTATTTGTTATTTGTTTGATACAGGGCAAAAATGCATAAAAACAAGGGAAATTCTGCCAAAAGTTTTTTGTCTAATAAACTACACAATTATGAATGTAATATACATCAAAAGAAGCAAAAAGCAAAAAAATGGAAAAAAAAAAAGGAAGAAAGAAGTAGAAAAATGAAAAAAAAAGGTAGAAAGGAATAAAGATAACTTATAATAGAATATATTATTTAATATAATATTACTATAGAAACAAATGATAAAATAACAGAAGAAACAAATAAAATAACAAAAAAAGCAGAAAGAAAAACAGAAACAGCAAAAGGAATAAAAATAATTTATAACAGAAGATATGATTTAATGTAAAATTACAATTGAAACAGTTGATAAAACAGTAGAAAAATAAAAGAAACAAAAAGAAAAAAAAAAGAAATAGAAAAGACAATAGATATCAACTATATTTTTTCAACTTCTTCTTGTCAAGATTACAAGTTTTTTTTTTGTCAAGATTACATTTCCTCAAGTTTAGAACATTGCATTTTGTCAAATTATACCTTCTTTGAACAACTGACACCTGATGAAGATGCACTAGCCTAATGTAACAATTAGTACAAACCATCTTATATGACCTCTTTTATGACATCAACTGATTCCACTTGACGTACTTCCTCTTCTTACGATGGTCACCTATTGTGTTTAGATTTTCTCGGGTTGTTCCCATTCAAATAGATCTCTTAATAGTTTCACACTCTCTTTATAAACCACTTTCTAACATTCGGTTAAGTAATACTTATTCACCCATGGATAACAATTCAAAAAGTTATGAAACCTAGCAATCACTACAACATGTGTGCATACTATTTGTGATAGCTAAAATTTCTTACAGCTGCACTCCTTTGTAGCAAGGTCAACTTTAGCTATTTGTTTCCTTGGACCATGCATTTCATATTTGTGGACAGTATTGACTTGACAATCATATTAGTTGACTTTTAAACATGACCAACCAACTTTTTCTCGACCCATAGAGTCAAAGGAAGAGTACAAGCATTTGTATAATCAAACAAACATAGAAATATTATTAATTTCCAAATTTGCATAAGTATAAAATATGAAACATATAATTGATTGAACCTACCATATTGTGTTGAATATAAAACCATTTCTATAAGACGGAACATAGAATTCAAAGAGCATTATCATTGATAACTTGCATGCATGTCATGCCAAAGCATTAAATGAATTAGCAATGTTTATGGTCATGATATTATATCGGATGTCAAGGAAGTGAATATGAGCCCACCATCGGTAGTTAATACCTGTCAAATAAGCTGTTGTAGTGGGATTATCATAATTAACCATCTACATAACCTCTTCAAAATCTTCTATCCGATATACTTTTACAGCTCTCCAAAATAACCTTTTTACATGTTTTGTTTGTTTGTATCAACTATGCAAATGGTTGTACCAACTATGGTGCGTATTCAAGAAAACTTCTATCACATAATGACTAATAGTGTGGTGTCTATCTAAGATGATTGTTAAATCTATGAGGTCTTTAATACACCTATGTAACACTCAAAGGAATAGGGTCCAAGTTATTGTTTTCTCTTTTGCTCTAGCACCAAATGTCAATGGATAAATCTGATTGTTTTCATCTTTCCCTATAACAATAAAAAAATATACCCTAATATTAACCTTTCAAGAATGTCCCATCAATACAAATGATGAGATGACAATAATCACGAAACACCTTAATGGAGCATCTTAAAGCCATAAAGACAAAATGGAACTGATTTTCCATGTTAGTGTCTATGTGTATAACAGTGTCAAGATTTTGTTGTTCAAAGTTGTAACAATATACTAGTAATAGTTTTCCAATGAACCTCTGATCTCTTTCAAAACCCAATTCTTAGCACGTCAAGCCTGTATATAAGAGATATCAACTTTTTACCTCTCTATCATATCAATTATAATGTTTTTCAACCTACACACATGGTCACCCATGGTAAACAATGTTTATAATATTTTTTCAAATGCCCTTTTGGTAACTTGTCTATGGTGAGGTCTTATGAGATCTCAAGGATAAATATGTGTTCCCAACTTTCATAATACAAAAATGTGACTATTACTTAACTTCACCCCTCTTGCTTTTCATTTATATTGTTGATGCACCCATTTTATATCCTATTTTTTGTATTTGAACTTAAAACCCTAAACTAATAACCATTTTTCAATGCATCCCTGTATAAGATATCTATTAAAACCTATTTACAAACAAATTGACCTTTCACTTTGAATCTCCCATCTAATGGTGTAGTTGAATGAATTTGATTTCTCTCATTTTCTATATCCTATAACATCCCACTTTGGGAACAGACCCCTAGCGGTAATTATAATTATAATTATTATTATTATTTAAATAATAATAATCATCATCATCATTACCACTAGGGATCTGTTCCCAAAGTGGGGTGTTACATTTTTTGTATCAAAATAAAATTTTGAGAACCCGAAAAGACATTGAAAATGATTTCCTTTATAACATATGCATAAATTATAGCCAAAGCAATATTAATCACTCTCATGCCCTGACTGCTATAATTAAATACTTATTGTAACTATTAATATACCTTATTCAAAGTACCATGTGGTTTTGCAAAGAGGGAGAAAGAAAAAAAATATGAGAAGGTCTACCTGATTGAATACTTCTATTTTAGAGAAAACATTCAGAGGCACCGACACTAACACTGATCCTGGCACCAAGGATGGTTAAGGTATCAGAGACCAAAAATATTGTTCAAGAGGTATTGAAAAAGCATCGAGAACCATCTGCCAGCATTAGGCATTCAATTGAGGCACTAATGGCTTTAGTCTAACCACTACCCTTCAATAGGCTATTTAACCCCCAACCTAATTGATGGTTAACATGAGGGGACAAACACAGATCCAGGAGGAATACAAGTTAACAGATTCTATGAGATCCTAGATTCAAGAGTTTTTTTAGTTTGAGACAAGGTAACATAATAATGTAAAAATATTCTATTCAATTCAAGGCAAAATGGAGATGTTTGTCTAAGGACTCCGAGCTAACCTCACTAAGGAGGTGATGGTAGGGAAGCATGCCCTTGTTACCTATTCTCAGGCTCTAAACATAGCCATTTGGGCAAAGATTATGCTAGAATATATAGATCAAGAAAGGGACTCAAACGTACTAGACAGAGGAATTAGTCAAGGTATAGTTTCAAAGAAGGTGACCAGCTAAGGTATTAGTAGAAATAGAGATCGAAAAGGAAAAAGAAGTTAAGACGCCCAAGAAAAGGCAATAAAGATAAGAGGCCTCATCGGGAGGAACCTCTTGTATGTTAAAAATGTAGTCATAGGCACCCGAGTGATTGTAGGTCTAATCAGAAGATCTATTACAAGTGTGAGCAACCAAGATATTTTACCATAGAGTGTCTTACTAAAGTTGGTGTGACTCCAACAAGACCAAAGCAACCTGTAGGTGAAAGACAAGCCAAGGTATACATCATTGCACAAGAACCGACTAAAGCCTTGGTATCAACTATAATAAGTCAATTACTTTTCTATACTATTCTTTTGTATGTTTTGATTAATTCGAGTGCCACATATAGTTTTATAGCTCAAGGATTAGATGAAAGATTGGGACTAAAGTCCACAATAGTAAACCACATTAGTATCAGAATGCTAGATGGTAACAGTATACTGAGTGATAGTATGTTGTTGTGTCAAACAATAATATTGAATGCCCAAGAACTAATTAGTAGATCTAATGATGTGTGAGATACTTGATTTTGATATGATTTTGGGAATAGATTTACTCAGCAAGTATGGGGCTGAGATCGACTGTAAGAAGAAGAAGATCAAGTTCTACTTAGATAACGATGATGAGTTCTCATTCGGTAAGGGTCAACTATTAAGCATGATTATCAACAATGTCAAAGCAAGAAAAATGTAAAGTAAGGGATACATTAGATATCTAGCACATGTGGTGAATAAATCTAATTTTGAGTTAACTCTAAGTGTAGGAAGCACTTCAGTGGCTTGTGAGTTTCCAAATGTGTTTCATGATAGCTTACCAAGACTAACATATAAGAGAGAGGTAGAGTTCAAAATTTAGTTAGCCTTGAGAACAGCATCAATATCTAAGGTAGCTTATCGTATGGCTCCAACAGAACTTTAGGAGCTAAAGAAGTAGTTGCATGAACTACTTGCTAATGGGTTTATTCGGTCAAGTCATTCATCATAAGGTACACCAATCCTCTTTGACAAAAAGAAAGATGGATCAATACTTATGTCTATCGACTACAGAAAGCTTAACCAAGTAACCATTAAAAATAAATACCCACTACCAACAATCATTAACTTGTTCAACTAGTTGAAATAAGCTATAGTGTTTTCAAAGATAAACTTGAGGTTTGGATATCATCAATTACGAGTTGTAGAGAGGGATATCCTGAAAACTAAATTTAGAACAAAATACAAACATTATGAATTTGTGGTGATGCCCTTTAGGTTGATTAATGTTTTAGCAATTTTCATGGATCTTATGAATAGAATATTCCAATATTAGTTGGATAGCTTTATTATAGTCTTTATTGATGACATTTTTGTATATTCCAAGACTCAAGAGGATCATGAGCAACATCTGAAATTGGTGTTGCAAAGATTAAGGAATCAATAATTACATGCCAAATTCTTTAAATATAAGTTCTAGCTAGATCGTGTAAGTTTTCTAGGATATGTGGTCTCGATTGATGTTATTTTCGTAGACTCGAATAAAGTTGAAACTATAATGAAATGGCAAAAACCGAGATCAGCTAAATAGGTTAAAAGTTTCTTGGGGTTAGTTGGCTATTACTAACGGTTCATCAAGAGATTTTCCAAATTAGCCTAACCAATGATAGAATTGACTCGCAAAGATGTTCCCTATTATTGGTCCTCGAATTATGAGGATAGTTTCCAGGCCTTGAAATAGAGATTGACTACGACTCTAGTTTTGACTCTACTAATTGATGGTGAGGGATATAACCTATATACAAATGCATCACATCAAGGATTTAGGGTTATCTTGATGCAAAGAGGCAAAGTAATTGCATATGTCTTCCGCTAGCTGAAAGATTATGATAATAAGTATCCGACTCATAATTTAAAGTTGGTTGTAGTGGTGTTTGCCCTTAAGATTTGGTGTCATTATTTGTATGGAGTGAAGACGAACATATACACTAATAACAAAAGCTTGAAATATTTCTTCACTTAAAGAGAGATGAATATGTGACAACGCTGGTGCTTAGAAATTGTTAAGGATTATGACATAGACATCCACATAAGGCTAATGTAGTAGTCGATACTTTGGGTAGGAAGGTAATATTGTCTCTTATGACTATATACCTTGAGTTACAATGGGATATCTTTTGTGAGCAAATTGAGATGGTCACTAGGTTACTGGCTAGATTAGATATCAGATTAACTCTATTAGATGAAATCAGAGTTAAGTAGGCTTCTAATAAGTGGTGTGCACAGATGGTACAAAAGGTTGTTGAAGGACTTGAATTAGACTTTTGAGTGGTTAATAGGGTTTTAAAGTTCAAAGATCGTGTATACATCCTTCAGGATGATGACTTGAGAACTCAGATTCTAACAAAGGCATATGGTGCATTTTACACTGCTTACCCTGAGAGTATGAAAATGTACCAGAACTTGAGAAGAACTTATTGGTAGCCTGGTATGAAAAAGGCAGTAGTAAATTTTGTGTCAAAGTACATGTTTGTCAATAGGTTAAAGTAGAGCATCAATGACCCTCCTGATTATTGTAACCTTTGACCATACCTAAATGAAAAAATGAGAAGGTCTCAACGGACTTTGTGGTAGGATTACCAAAGGTCAAAGGTAGATTCCATACCTTATGAGTTATTATGGATCGATTGACCAAGTCGGCACACTTCATTCCGATTAGACATAATATAGGCATGGATCAATTAGGACAAATCTATATGAAAGAAATAGTCTAACTTTATGGAGTTTCGAGGAGGATTGTGTTGGATAGGGATACACGACTTGTTTTAGTTTTCTAGCAGAGACTACAAAAGGCATTATTTACCTAGTTATCTTTCAGTATAGCATATCACCCCCAGTCAAATAATCAAATGGAAATAGTCAATCAAGTGATTGAGGATATGTTAAGGATCATAGGACAAGTTGGACAGATATTTTTCCTTTGATAGATGTCGCCATTAATAATAGCTATCAATTAACTATTCAAATGACCTCATACGAGGCCCTTTATGGGAACAAATGTCAATCACCATTGCATTGGGATGAGATTGGAGAGAGAGATGAATTGACCAGCATTTTAGGGCCTGAGGTGACCTAACAAATGATTGATCAGGTAAGGCTAATTTGGGAAAGGATGAAACAAGTCCAAAATCGACAAAAAAGCTACGTTGATCAAAAGAGACATAACTTAAAGTTTGAGTTCAGTGAGTATGCGTTTATCAAGGTTGCTCCTTATCGACATGTTATGAGATTCGACAGAAAAAGGAAGTTAGCACCATGACATATTTGGCCGTTCAAAATCACTAAGAGGATTAGTAAGGTGGCATATTAGCTTGCATTGCCAGCAAGCATGAGACGTATTCATAATGTGTTTCATGTATCGTTGTTGGGTAAATATCTTGGTTCCCAAGTGGTTAGACTCGAAGATGTCGAGCTAGATGATAGTTTGGTATATAAAGAATGCCCTACACGGATAATGGATCGGTAGATTAAGATACTTAGACACAATAAATTTCTTTGGTCAAAGTCCAATGGTAAAATCATCAGGTGGCAGAGGCTACTTGAGAGATAGAAGAGGATATGAGGCAAAGATTTCCTCAATTATTTGATTGAATTTCAAGGCCGAAATTCTTTTTAAATGAGGAGAAATGTAATACTCTTAAATTAAAAAAAAGGGTAATTTGGTCATTTCATTATCATTCAATGTTACATTTATTGCCTAATTATTTTGTTGGTATTAATTATGTGTATGTGCCCATATGCAAAAACTGTATACACTTGAAGGAGAACTTGAAAGAGCATTTTATGGTTATATTTTTTATAAATATAGAAATAAATAAATAAATATAAATAAATAAATATATATATATATATATATGTATATATATATATATATGTATATATATATATATATATGTATATATATATATATATGAAAGTTTATGAAACAAAAAATCAACTTCAGAACAAGTTTAATAAAATTTCGATTCATACAGATATTAATAACAAACTTATAATCAAGGTGATAATGTTGGAGTATGTTGCCGAAGAAAAACATTATTGAAGAAAAAATACAACTAAAGAAGAAAGTTAACTACGAGAGTAAGAGTATTATTAGAATAAATATTGGATTTGCTTACAAAAGTAAATGTATTAAAAGTTTGTCTAAAAAAGTTTAGGCGTAAATTTTTTCACTTATTTTAATTGTATGTTTAATTCATTGTCTATTACGAAATAAAAGTTGTATAAATACAATTATTCAAATGTAAAATAATTTAACTTTTAACTATAATAATACACACAAATAGTATAAATTTATCTATAAAAACTAAGTTGATAACTTATGATTAGTGAAAAATTTTTTTTTTTACTTCAAAATCACTCATTAAGATACTACTATCTCAATTTGTATAATATATTTATATAATTTATTTGTATATATAGTATTACTCTCAATTTTAATCTTTCCATTCTTGAGTTAAATTATTAAACAGGATCGATAGATTATAATCGAAGTTGATTATAAATATTTGGATGGATAAAGGATTTTTCCGATGTGCCCTCAATTAGAATTTCAGTCCAAGTAGATTTTATTGTATTAATGTGCAATAGTACAAATTACAAAATCATATTTTTGATATTAAAATAATTAATTTAAATACTTCTTTGTCATAAATGAAAATTATAAAGGTGAAATGATTATATCTCACCTAAGGTTTGACAAACAATAATTTTTACTGTTCAAGTTTCAAAAAGTTAAATTCCTACTTATTATTCATTTTCATTAGTGAATTATTAAGTTTTCTTAAAAATAAATGTTTTATCCTTTTATAAAATTACAAGCTATCATCAACATTTTATATAAATATCAAATTACCAATATATTATTATCAATTTAAAATTTTATCACTTAAACTCTTAAAAAAATATTAAAACTCTAATCATTTTTAATTGTATTTTGACAAATTCTTTGGAGAGTAACTATCATTTTCAAAACTATTAAGGTATATATTGAAATTTTAAATATTTCATAAATATCCTTACACTTTTTTGAATTACCAAAAACCCCTAAAAATTCTTAACACCCCCTAATAATTTAAAAATTTTCATTATTGCCCCTAAAGTTTTTAAAAATAAAAATAGAAAAAATAAAAAGAGAAAGGAAAATAAAAAGAATAAAGGATTAAAAAAGAAAATAGAAAAATCTATGTAAAACATCTTTTTAACTTTTTTACTTGTATAATTCAATAACAAATGTGGATGATGAAAATTCACGCACCTAATATTTTAAAAAATTTCAATATGGCTTCTAAAGTTTTTAAAAAGGAAATTAAAAAAATTAAAGAGAGAAAGAAAAATAAAAAGAATAAGGGAAAAAATAGAAAAATTTATGTAAAATATATTTTTTACTTAATATAATTCATTAACAAATATGGATGATAAATAAAAATTTGACTTTTAAAATTTAAAGAGTGAAAATTTATCATTCCAACAATCTAGGGCAAGAAATAGTCGTTTTGCTAATTATAAAATAAAATTGAATTACTAAAATCGTGAGCCAATTTACTTTAATAAATTATCAGAATCGTTGCCACCTTTTAGAGAAAATTTACTATATACAAATGTATTTCTCAAACAAGGAAAACAATAACATTAAATAAAAAATGAAATTTGAAATATAAAATCTCCTAACTAAAATAAAAATTCCAACAAATGTTGTTAGCCTCCTAATCTTAAATAATGTGTCCAATAATTAATATATCGGACGATCTTGTAAATTTTCTCCTACTGATCTCAATAACATAGTTGGTGTTGTCAAATATGATTGTGATAACGTTCACCAATCACTGATAATAGATCTCATCTAATGACAATATTAGCCATCATTTTTATTGTTTTAATATTATTAATTAATTTAAAAAGAAAAGAAGTTATCAATAAAAAAAACTATTTTTAATAATTTATACATAAATCCATTTTCCCTTAAGTAAAAGTAATCTAAAATTTTTAACTACCTTTTAAAATTTTTATCGAAAGTTGAAATTTTAACTTAAGAAAAAAGTTTTAAAAATCCCAACTCTTTCCTCCCATCTGATTGAGTGGTCATATATGGATAAATAATATATATAATTTTAGGCCAAAGGACTATTTCCCACTCAAGGTATGTTGCAATCTTAAGTTTTCATCATTTATCTTTGATAATACTAAACATCCATCCATGAGTAATTAAAATTAATAGTGATAAGGGTAAAATCATAATTTTTTCTATAATATTAAAAATAAACTAAGATAGAATCTATTTTTGCCCCCTTAAACTTTAAAAACTAAAATTTTCTCCTAGCCTAAGTTTTAAAAAATGGTAGTTTCACCCTAGGGTTTCGTTTTGAAATCTCCAACGACATCTCTGGCTCCATTGTTGACGACCTCTCCCTTCCAAAGCATCCTCTCCTTTCGGTGATCTCTTTCCTCCCATTTGGATGTTTGATAGAAGTCGGAGAAGTCGTGGAAGGTGAAGAACTTCGTCGGGAAAGACGAAGACGAAGACGAAGACGAAGACGAAGACGAAGACGAAGACGAAGACGAAGATGAAGTTGTCATCTTCATATGGGAAGACGATCATCTTCCCAGTCGTCTTCCCAAAAGAAGACCTCTGGGAAGATGATCGTCTTCCGAGACAAAGACAATAACTTCGTCTTCCCCGACGAAGTTCTTCATCTTTCAAGACTTCTCCAACGTCAATCGGACGTCCAAATAGGAGGAAAGAGATCGCCGGAAGGAGAGGATGCTTCGAGAAGGAGAGGTCGTCGGCAATGGAGCCGAAGATGTCACCGGAGATTTCAAAACAAAATCCTAGAGTGAAACTGTCATTTTTTAAAACTTAGGCTAGAGGAAACTTTTAGTTTTTAAAGTTTAAGGGGGCAAAAAGAGATAAAATTTCAAGAGGTTAAGGTTCCATTAATTTGAACTGCTCATAAGTAGATATTTAGTATTATCAAAGATAAATAATAGAAACTTAAAATTGCAGCATACCTGTAGTGGGAAATAGTCTTTTGCCCATAATTTTATAAACAAATAATAATATATTATAATATAATTAAATAATTTTAAATAAAAAATAAAATAATATTTAATTATATAATAATATATTATTATTTATTATTCATAAAATTAAGCCTATAAATTTGTCCCTTCATCCATCAACATCCTAATAAGGATTTTGAACCGTTCAAATCAAATTATAATTTGAGGACGAATGGCATATCACAGAGATTAGCTCAGCACTCAGTCTTTGACTTTTCCAGTGTTTTAAGTTAGAGATAATCCCTTGTCCTTTTAGGTAAATTTACATGTAAAAGATAATTGAGTGCTCTCATTTAAACATACATTATATGTTTATTTCATCGTCTATTACGAAATTAAATTTGTATAAATAGAATTATTGAAAAGAATCGGTAGATTATAATTGAAGTTATTCTAAATATTTGGATGTATACAATATTTTTCCAACCTGACCTTAATAGATTTTTGGTCAAGCTGATTTTATAGTATTATGCAATAGTCCAAATTACAAAATCATATATTTATATTAAAAAACTCTAAATTTAACTAAATTATTTTTTCGCAAATTAAAATTCTAAACACCAAATGACTATTTCCCACCTAAGGTTTGATCAAACGATCAATTTTTACCTTTTAAAAATTAAATTTTCATCTATTATCTATTTTTATTAGTAGATTTGCTAAATTTTTTCAAAATAATTGTTTTACTTTTTTTTCAATTGTAAAACTATCATCAATACTTTATATAGATATCAAATTATCAATATATTTTACTATTTTATAATTTTATAATTTAAATTCTTCAAAAAATTAAAATTTTAATCAACTTTAAAATAATATATTTTGATCCAATTCTTGAGAGTATAACTATTATTTTGAAACTAAAGACAGATATATTAAAGTTTTAAAATTTTTAAAAGCACCCTAAAATTTTTTTAAAATTTTAAAAACCTTCTAAAATTTTTTAACACTTATAATATTTTTTAAAATTGCAGTTTATTTCTTAAAGTTTAAAAAGGGAAAAAAGATTAAATAAAGGGAAACAAACAAATAAAAGAATAAAGGGAAAAGAGAAAAATTTATATTAGTCATTTCATTCAACAAAATTTATTAATAAAAATAGATGATAAATAATAATTTAACTTTTTTAAATTTAAAAAGTAAAAATTTATCATTTTGATAAATTTTGGATGAAAAATAGCTTTTTGGCCAATTATAGTAAAAAAATGATTGATTGTATTCGTGAATCGATGTAAACTAATTTATTTTATCAAATTATTAGAATCGTTTCTAATTTTTATAGAAAAATTATTATATACAAACGTATTTTTTAAACAAGGAAAATAACAACATTAAATAACAAAACAAACTTGAAAATTTTAAATCTCCTAACTAAAATAAAAAAAATATATGATTAAAACATGTTCTATATCAATTATAAAAAATAATCTTTAAAAAACTAAAAAAGGGAAATTCGAAGTCCGGTATATAATACGGATTAAATCAAATAATAAGGAAAGGTCTAAATTCCGATAAGGTTAGAGTCAAAAGCAGAACGCGTGGACTCTGACTAACCTAACACTGAATTTAGTCCCAGTCTTCCTCTTTCACCCCCATGTCCCCATCTCTCTCCTCTTTCTAAGCAACTTCTTCCCCCACCTCCCTCTCTTTATATTCCCCCACTCCCCTCACTATTTTCAACACCAATAGTTCAATTTTCTTCTCTTTCGCTTCTTCCTTCACTTGCACAATCCAATCGTCAACTCATCATGATCGTCAAAGATTGTGATTCCGATTCTAAGCCAGTCGTTATCCGTGAAGTTTGGGCTTCCAACTTGGAATCGGAGTTCAATTTGATCAGTCAAATTATTGATCATTTCCCTTTTATTTCCATGGACACAGAGTTTCCCGGTGTTATTTTCCGCCTCCCTGTCGACCCTGCTAAACCTTACTACCATCAACGCCAGCCCTCCGATCACTACAAGATTTTGAAATCTAACGTTGATGCTCTCAACTTGATCCAAGTCGGTCTCACCTTCTCAGATTCTTCCGGTAACTTGCCGGATTTGGGTACAGGTAATCGTTACATATGGGAATTCAACTTCCGGGATTTTGACGTCGCGACCGACGCTCACGCGCCTGATTCGGTTGAATTACTGAGACAGCAAGGGATTGATTTTGAAAGAAACAGAGAGGAGGGAGTTGACTCGGTCCGGTTCGCTGAGCTGATGATGTCGTCGGGACTTGTGTGTAATGAGTCGGTGAGTTGGGTAACGTTTCACAGCGCGTATGATTTCGGGTACCTAGTTAAGATCCTCACGCGCCGGAGTTTGCCCAGTGGATTAGAGGAGTTTTTTATGATGTTGAGGGTATTTTTTGGAAATAATGTTTATGATGTCAAACACATGATGCGGTTTTGTAATAGCTTGTATGGTGGGCTGGACCGGGTGGCCCGGATATTAAAGGTGAACCGGGCCGTTGGAAAGTGTCACCAAGCCGGTTCAGATAGCTTGCTGACGTGGCATGCTTTTCAAAAGATGAGGGATATGTATTTTGTGAACGAGGGGCCGGAAAAACACGCCGGCGTGTTGTATGGTTTAGAAGTGTATTAAGCTTTGTGGTACAGTTATTAATACATTAATTCTTTGTTAATTAATAAGAAATTTAATTGATTATTTAAGAATTCTTTTCTTTTTATTTGACAATTCAATTAATAATTCTTAAAAACTCCCTTCATTAAACATTTTATTTGGGCTAATGGGGCTGATTTTATGGAGGGCTTGTGCCTTGCCTCCATCTGTAGGGCCGGCGTGTTGTATGGTTTAGAAGTGTATTAAGCTTTGTGGTACAGTTATTAATACATTAATTCTTTGTTAATTAATAAGAAATTTAATTGATTATTTAAGAATTCTTTTCTTTTTATTTGACAATTCAATTAATAATTCTTAAAAACTCCCTTCATTAAACATTTTATTTGGGCTAATGGGGCTGATTTTATGGAGGGCTTGTGCCTTGCCTCCATCTGTAGGGCCCAGATTGAACCCCGGTATATGTGTTACTGATTTGAAGTTGGATAATTAAAAAACAGATTGTGCAGATTACTAGTAAATAAAATAATAATTGAATTTTTTACAAATTACAATTATAATTTTTATGATATTTACACTTACTTTAATTTTGAGAGTTAATAATTTAAATTTTTAAATAAACTTATTTTGCTTTACATAGTAATTCAATTGTGTTAACGTTAAACACCAATTTAACCAAAAAAAAAAAAAAATTAACAAACCTAAATACAATTCAACGCCATAATTAATCTCAGGGTTAATGGGCAACTAGATAGTTATGCACGAGTTGTTTTGTGATTACGCAATCAGGATTGCTCATCATGTCATCAACTAGTCTTGAAGTGTTATATGTTTTTTTTAATGTCCAGAGGGATAACTACAAGCCAAGGTTACGTCACTCACTAGGTAAGAGTTTGGTTCTTATGCTTGGAAGCATCTCGTTGTCATTTTTACCATGAAATCCCTTGATGGTAGGTAGTAAATTTGTTACGTGATACACATCGGAAAGGGTTCAAATTCCCCTGTTTGGACGCACCCAACCAACATTATCATTGTCGAGAACATGTGGTGCCCAAGTAGGAAGCTAGTGTTCTCATTACAATTGATCCTTCTAGGTGAAGTGGTGCCCTTAATTAGGAGGGTGTTGCTCAAATAACATTGTATGTTTGTTAGGTAACGTTGAGAGAGTTGTTAGCTATGCTTGGTTGCTTAACCATGTTAGATGTTAGCTGCAATGTCTGTGTTGTCAAGGCTAGATGATCTTCAACAGTGTGGTTGGATGGTTTTGGGCTTGCATTAGATATTTCAGAGGTTTCATAATCAAGGCTTATTTGTATCATCTTCTGCAAGCCATTTGGAAAGACTGGTATGTCAAAGATTGATGGTATGTGGATGTTTATAGTGGCAGTGCCAAACTATTATTGCAATTTTTCTTCACCAATTGATGTACACAATTTCATATCTTATACAAGATAAGCTATGATAACGATCGTTAGAATTGGCTAGAAAATTGAATTGTCTACTATAATGAGAATAATTAAAAGTATGTGTGTGATTGCATATAAAAAAAAATTTTAACGTGATTTAACTCATTGATTGAAAACCTAAATTTACGATTATGTTATTGATGACTCTAGAAAAGTACTCCAACAAAGTTTATAACATAAGTACAAAAAAGAAATATTGTACGTGTCTTTAATGGAAGATTCGATTCAACTTAGATTATGTAATGCATTAATGTTTTCATTTCAAGTTTTCTATCGGGTACCTTTTTTTTTTTTATACCCCCACCTCTATTGTGGTCCCTCATATTTATAAGACAAAGAAGTAAAGTTATACGTAGATATTGTATATGAGCATTTATAATTCAAATGTGGTTATAGATATTTATTCATATTCTTCTAATTATGCTAATAACATAATAATTACAATGATAACATTATCTCATTTGATAGGAGACTATTGATTTCCTTTATAGCCACAGATAAAATAGAAAATAAAAATCTCATAAATACTAAGGAGATACATAACCAGATAAATTTCTTCCCTTTTATCTCTTTGTCCTAGGATATCTACTCGTATTCGTGGACAATTGGAGAATTTTTAAGGGAAATATTTAGTTGTATATTGGTTATATTAGGTTAGATGAATATTAATTGTATAGCTGGTATAATAAGATAGTTGTATATTTCATATCTCATTCTTAGGCTTAATTTTCTTAATCTTTCATCTCATTTTTAGGCTTAATTTCTTTAATCTTTCATATCTCATTCTTGGGCTTAATTTCTTCAATCTCTTCTTTGTAATTATATTGTATCAAGAAATTTTATGTATCTTGTTTCTTATATATATCAATGAAAATCATGGCTGGTATAGAGTGAAAAATTACCACTATGTCTTGAATTCTTTATGGTATTGAAGCCTTATTCTTGATACAACAGAATCACAAGCATGGCTTTGCAACAAATAAACACTAATGCCCTTACTCTTAATACTATAGCCCTACATCATTTGATTAGCATTTGTTCCATCAAACTAATTGATGTCAACTATCTTGCATGGTGAATGCAATTAATTACTTCAAGGATTTAAGGATTATGTTTTTTTTTCAATGATTTTAGTAGATATTTATGGATTGATCCACTGCAAAAGAAATCATATTTTATTCCGTGTTTGTCAAATTTCAAGATTTAGTTGAGAACAAATCTGGAAAGAAAATCAAAGTTTTTCAATCTGATAGAGGAGGAGAATTTATAGATAGACGACTCACTAATTTATTTGAGTTTAATAGAATTTTTCACCAATTATCTTGCCCAAGAACATTAGAACAAAATGATATAGTAGAAAGGAAGCATCAGGATATTGTGAAAACTAGCCTAACAATGTTTTTCTAGGTAAATTTGCTATTATTCTTATGGATTGAAGCGTTTATGATTATTGTTTATCCTATTAATAGGATGCATTCATTTGTTCTTAACATGGATACATTTTTTACAAATTATACAAGGATAAACCAAACTTCTCCATGCTTCGAGTTTTTGGTTACAGATGTTTTCCCTCCTTAAGGATTACTAAAACAAGACACAAGTTTCAACCTAAGACTTACCCCTGTGCTTTTATCCACCCACTAAGAAAGTTTTATTTAAAGACATGTTTGTTTTTTTTTTTTTATGAAGAAAGCTTTCCACACACCATTTCTCAAGTGCATCTTAATCCTACTCAACACTTTAATTCTCTTGTCTCATATTTCACTTCTCATTATGTTTCCCCTTCTATTGGTTAACCTGTAATGCCTTTTTCTCCAATTATTTTTTATGATACAAATGCAAATGTTATAATGCCTTTTAAACCTTTACAACAATTTGATGACTATTCTACTTTGCAAGCTCAAGTTCTCTCCAAAAATGAACATGGGTCCACTCACCATTCAAAGCCTCCAAATTTTTTTACAAAATCTTCTGCCAAATTAGCTCACACATTCTTGAAACCTATTGTCTCTAATGTGGAACTACTCCACCTATTGAGAATAGATCTTTTGTTGAGCTTACTCAACACCATATGATAACTCGGTCTTAAGATAACACTAAAAAGGCAAGGAGTTTCTTGATCATATTATTTTTCTAGCAAGACTTCTTTTATTAAGTGTTGATACCAAGAAACCTGTTATGGTAAATGAAGCTCTTCAAAAACCTTATTGGAAGGTAGCAATGGAAGATTAGCTACAAGCCTTACGAAAAAACAACACGTAAGATTTGGTTCTTTGGTCGTATGATATGAATGTAGTAGGTTGCAAATGGGATTCCAAAACTAAGCTGAAATCTAATGGTAGCCTTGATAAATATAAGACTCGATTAGTGGCAAAAGGATATGCACAACTTTTAGGTATTGATTTTGATGATACATATAGCCCAATTGTTAAACCATTTGCCATATGTATTGTTATTTCTTAGGTTGTCATGAATTCATGATACATTAGACAGTTAGATATGAAAAGTACATTCTTACATGGAATTTTAAGGAAAAGGTTATATCTGAAAAGTACATTCTTGCATGGAATTTTAAGGAAAAGGTTTTTATGACTCAACCTCCAGGTTTTGTTGATCCTGATCATCCCACTTATGTTTACAAGTTACAGAATTCCTTATATGATTTTAAGCAAGCCCTTCATGCTTGGTTTAATAAATTCAGTGTTTTTTTGCTTAATTACAACTTTCTTTAGTCTATTGTTGATTATTCTTGTTTGTGCTCTATAGTTCTCGTGGAATTATTGCTCTCTTGTTATATGTTGATGACATTCTCGTCAAAGGTACTTGTATGGTTCTCATTAACTAATTCCTTCATGTTGTGAGTTTTAATTTTGTGATCAAGGATTTAGGCATTGTTCAGTACTTTCTCGACATTGAAATCATTCCCTTTCAAGGTGATATCTTCTTATCTCAAGTTAAATATGCAAAAGAAATCTTGGAAAAGGTTGCGATGTATACCGCTAATACTGTCTCTACTTTATTACCTGTGAAACATATTCTTCACCTCAATACCAATAGTTAAGTTTATCAAAGTCTTTATTGGAGCTTAGTGGGAGCTTTGCAATATCTTATGCTTACACGCCTAGACTTATCTTATGTCATTAATCTTGTTTGCCAATTCATACAAAATCCTAATATTCATCATTATCAAGTAGTGAAATGAATACTTCGTTATTGAAAGGGTATTATGGATTGAGCAATATTATGTGTACCCATTTTTGGTACACAATTCATGTATACAGTGATGTGTCATCATGTAATTAGGTGATTTTAAAACATGTGTCATCATATGATAAAGAAACATTTAATCACATGATAACACTTCATCCGTGTACACAAATTGTGTATCGAAAATGGGTATACACAGTTTTATTGTTATGGATTTTGGTCTTTGTATTATGGCTCAATCTTCCTCTAATTTGTAATGGTTTTCAAATGTTGATTGGGTTGAGTGTCATTTGACTAGTTAATCCATATCAGGGTATTGTATGTATATGGGTGCAAATTGTATCATTTGGAGATCACAAAAACAACCTATTGTTGCAAAATCTAGTGTTGAAACCGAATATAAAGGTCTTGCCTCCACTATGGTAGAGATGGTATGGATTACTTACGTTCTTCATGATCATGATTTGAACCTATTAAAATCATTCAAAACTAAATATATATTATTTAATAAAGTTAATTAAATTGTTGATTTAAAACATAAAATTGTTTAGTTTGATTTAAAAATTTTAGAAACTATTTGTTTTAAGTTTAGTTTGAAAAATCCCTCAAACCGTATCAAATTAAACTCTAAAATATAGCTTTATCTATTGGAAAGGTGTAACTGAAAGATTTTTTTCTTAATATTATGATTATTATTTTTTTCAAATTTTGCTTAAACAAGGGATGGATTTGTTTGCTTTAATTTGATAAGAGTCATTTTCAATAATCATTAAAAAACAAAAATGGGATCCTTTTGAGAGATTTGAATGGGAAGGCATTTCTGGATAAGAACCATTTTCTCTCATGTGGTTGAAGGGGATTTTTTTATGGCGTGTTTTAGGGTCTGAGTTTTTGGGAAGTATCTTATCTATCTAGTTTAAATTATGAAATACATATATAATCCACACCTGTAATCTGCTCATTATGTGATGAATGAATGAATAATAAAGCCTTGCCTTCATCTTTTTCGGTTTTCGCATAGCCTCTTTTTCAAAAGTTAGAATCAACTTAAACCACATTAATTTTTTAAAAATATTATATTAATTTTATCTCTAATTTAAATTATTCAATCATATTAAAATAAATTAATTTAAATAAAAAAAGTTAACATCTATAGAGTTTTACTTAATTTTTTTTTGGTCTTAAATAATGTTTATACAAATAGTATTTAAAGAAAATCATATTTTTAAACTTTATAATTTATTTCTTTTTTAGTGAAAAAATAAATGCTAAAAACAAATAAATCTCTGTAAGTTCATCATAATCACCCTAGATAAGATTTTCTTAGATAAACTATACACAGTTTCCTCAAACAATGACATTGTCAATTAAATCATCACGAAAGTTAATATAAACATCAAATAATTGATTATTAACTTATGGAGAGAAAAGATCTGGATTCGAACCTCTATGACTTTAAATACTACTGTACACTTTGTGATTACAAATCTCATATAAATATATAAATAATTTTTTTTTTAAAATAAAATCACACATGCTAAGTTTTCTTTTATTTTACATCACAAACATTGAGAGGTTTATTTGAAAGGCTAGGCCTAGTTGAGTACATATCACTCATTTTGAGTATATAATATGTGTTAGCAATTAGTAAACAACTATTTACTTATAAAAATCCTATCTTTTTAGATCAATAAATTTAAATTTCATATGTTGCAAATGTCTAAGCAGGCAACTTTATAATTTCTAACCTAATTCACAATTCATTTAACATTTTCATATAAATAACTAAGAAAAATAATAGAGAAATTAATTCAATCTTGGAGCCGCTAAAGAATTATTAGAAACAGAGACATTAGAATCTAAGGTGAAAAAGCCAGGAATAAACATTAAGAAGTAGCCACATCCAAAGGAAAGCCTGAGTTAACAACTTGTCTTCTTAATAAAATTATATACAAAAATAAAATAAAATAAAATAAAAACAACTTAAAAATCATCTGGGACTTGCTAGTTTAAATAATTAATTATCAAACCGACTTATATTAATTGCTCTCCTTACCTTATCAAATGCACGAGTAACTTTCAGAACAATTCTATTCCTGAAGAAATTAACACAAGCTTTCATGGGAGCCTTCAATAATATATCCCATATGCGACACCACGACAAAGAATTTGCAGGTAATATTTTAGGAATTGGCTGCAAATAAGCCCATGCTGCCTTCTTAACAAGAAGATTAGTAACAGGAATATCATCTGCGGAAGAACAACTTTTAGGGCTTCCACCTTGAGTAGTCAATGGGATTAAGTCCTTGAATGAAGTATATGTGGCTACTTCAGGATTGATGGATTCATAGTATGCCTTCTGACATGAACTTATTGGGAAGCTTTTACTTCTACAATTGATAACCAAGGAAAATTTCTTGAATTGAAGATCATTGATGGCGTCCATGGTGGAGAGTGGTGTTGAGTTGATAAGGCATCATGCAGCCAAGGAAGGCTGGTATTGTGATTTTTATAAGTGGGATTGAGTTTTGATTTGATTTGATTTTGAATTTGTATTTTAAAAATTTGATGGATAAACATTTTAATTAAATTTATTTTATACCTAAATAGAGAAAAAAAATGCGACAATCAGAATTTTGATTTTAAGCTTATTTTTTAATTCATGCAGAGCAAAATCGCCAACAAAATGTTGATTAAATATTGTAAGGCTCTCGAATTTTAAAGACTAACAAAAAAAAAGTAAAAAAAATATAATTAATCATTATTAACATTACAAGTATCAACCGGAACTTTATCATCCCATAAATGGTGCGTATTTTATATTTTGAGAGAATTAAATTAATCATAAAAGCCTGAGATTATTGTTAAATACATTATGTATATTATTTAAACACAAAAATAAGAACAAAACTTAATCAATTGTCACATACATTATGCATAGTTTTTTAAGAGGAGAATATAAATTCTTGCTCAACAAATCATGAACGTGTGTAATAAACAACTGTTATTTTTTTTGCACGTTATGTGCAATTATATATCCTCTATTAATATAGTTATTTAACAAAAGTTAGTTTTATACTACACTTGAAATATGCTTTACTTTCGTTTCTTCTGGTAAAAGTAGAGTGGTGTATTATAATCTATTTTTATAAAGTGATTCAAATCTATAACATAAAATTTTCTATATAAACTATTATTCTCTTATATTTCAAATCAACCTAAATATAATTGGTTTTACCGAGCTTATAATATTTTTCTGGTTCTTTTATTAAATCTTTTTCATATGTAGCCATGTAAGGGTGGTTTTGTGGTTTTTATAAATTGGATTGAGTTTTGGTCTGATTTTGAATTTGTATTTTTTAAGATTTGATAGATAAATCTAGCCCTTTTGATTAAATTTATTTAATATCTAAATTGAGAAAAACTGTAACAATCAAAATTGAGAAATTTTTTATTTTAATGATATTTTTTATTCATGCAGAGCAAAATCGCAAACAAGAGACTAAATATTGCAAAGGTCTCAAATTTTAAGCATAACACTGATAAAATAGGATGAAAAAATAAAAATATATAATTAATCCTTATTAACATTACAAATAATTGAACTATCAACCGGAACTTTCTCATCTCATAAATTGTTATAAGAGATTTAAATTAATCGTAAAAGAGTGAGATTATTGTTAAATACATTATGCTTATTATATATATAAATAAATAAATAAAAACAAAACTCAATCAATTGTCACATAAAAATTAGCTTTAAAATTAATATGGCTCTCAATATAAGCCAAATTTACATACCCACCAAGTCTTTTTATTTGTTTTATTTGCTTTTATTTAAAATCAATTATTAGCATATTAGTTTTTATAAAAAAATTTCAGTTTAGATATTGCACAAAAATGCTACTAAAAAATAGTTTAATTACTTGGATATTTAATTTCTGTTTTGATCCAATTAGATCTTTGTTACTAGCAAAGTTAAATCTTGGAAGGGTAAAATGTTTTTTCGTTGCTTACCACAAAAAAAAAAATATGGATTCTTGTCAAACAAATCATGAACGTATATAATAAACTATTGTTATTTTGTGTACATATTATGTGCAATCATATATCTTGAATAGTGTTTGTGTATAAACAATGACGTATTATTATGTGATTAGACAGTTAAAAATTAAATATAAAATAATACTTAATCATATGATGATATATCATTATTTATATATAAAATTATAAATATAGTATTATTGCACATATCTTATATTAATATATTTGTTTACCTGTTTTTTCTGGTGTAAGTAGGGAGGTGTATTGTAATCACTCTATGACATGTTAGTTTTGATTGTTGTCTATTGAGGATTTATTAATTGACAAAATGGACAATGTAAATTCTTTTTTGACAAATCATGAACTCTGATTTATGTCGACCACATATCTTACATTAATATATTTGTTTAGTAAAAGTGGTTTTGTATTAAATTTGAAACACACTTTACTTTCTGTTATTGTGGTATAAGTAAGGAGGTATATTGTTATCTATTTTTACAAGGTTATACAAATTTATGGCGTGAAATTCACTGTATACTATTATTCTTTTACATTTCAAATGAAGCTAAATGTAATTCATTTTTACAAAGCTTATAATGTTTTTTTGGTTCTTTTATTAAGTTTTTTTGCATGTAGCCAAGGAAGGTAGGTTTTGTGATTTTATAAATGGGATTGAATTTTAGTTTGATTTTGAATTTGTATTTGCAAGAATTTAATGGATTGACCTAGCCGTTTTGATTAAATTTATTGGTTAGAGGAAAAATGTAACAATCAAAATTGAGAGAATTTTGATTTTAAGCATTTTTTTACTCATGCCGAGTAAAATGGCAAACAAAATGTAGATCAAATTTTCAGCATAAGACTAATATGATAAAATAAAAAAGTGAAAAAAATTAACCATTATTAATATTATTGTAAGAACTTAATAGACCATCGATAAGGTATACAAGCCTTGGGTGGTTGTAGTTATGCACATAATACTATTTTTTATTGAAAATCAATTATTGGCATATTAGTTTTTATAAAAAATTTCAGTTTTAATATTTAACAAAAATTTTTGAAGGGGAAGATGTTTGTTTTTTGCTTACCAAAACATTCAATCGTAAATGTTTGTTTCAGTTAGGGTTTTTTTTTTTTGTTATAAATAACAAAATTTAGTTTTGTGCTTCAATTGCAATACATTTAATTTCTGTTATTCTGGTATAAGTAGAGAGTGTATGGTAATCTGTTTTTACATGAAGTTTACCATATATATAATTCATTTTTACAAAGCATATAATGCTCTTTTGATTCTTTTATTAAGTCTTTTTCGTTAATTTTTAATATATTTTTATAGAAAAACACTCTGCTACAAGTCTAAAAGTTGGAAGATGAATAAAGACTGAAGTGGTTTCAACATTTTTCAAACCTAAGAGAGTTCGATTGAATGTTCGAGGAGAGCTTGAATATGCTTGCTTAAGTTGGATGCTTAATTGATAAACTCAATTTTTAATTTTTAGTTTATGTTACATTTTTTATTTTTTGGTAGCTAGAGATCACGTCCATATTGATTGGATGGACAAACCAACTACAATAGGTAAATTTAGATGTCACAAATGTGATAGAGGACTGAATCATTTGCTAACCTTAGGGTCCAGTTTATATGGGATATTAAATTAATTATCCTAAACATCGAGGGTTTAAATAAAATTACCCAATTTTTTTGAACTTAAGGAAAAATGTCCTTTTACTTAATCTGATTGAAATGCCCTCATGTAGAAACCCGAAAAATTCCCATATTTTCCCCAATCCACTATTCCCAAAATTAGAAATCCCACAGATCTTCCATGAAGCAACTACAATGGCTGATTTTCGACTTTTTAGACAAAATTTTTGATGTGTTTTGACAACAAAAATGACAAAAAAGGGTGAGTAAATTGTTCTTTATCTTGTTTAAATCATTTTTATCTTTAAATTTTACTAATTAGATTAAGATTTTGTATGTTTTTAGTTTAGGGTTTTTGGATTTGAACAATTAATTTTATGACTTGATTCTTCTTTGCTTTGGATAAATTTGTTTAGGGTTATTGTGTTTAAGTAGGTGTACAATCTTTTTGTTGTTGAAATGGTAGCCAGAAACTGAGATTTTGGTCAAAAAATGAACTCATTTTGAAATCGAAACTTCACTCGAAAGAAACCTATTAAACCTAGGGAATCCCGTGTTTGAGAAATATCTCTTAGGTTGAATCAACACCACGGGGGCGATTTTCTAAACAGTAATAACATAGGAGGCTCTACAAGGGAACGCTAGGGGAGGAGGGAAATTATAAGTTTTGGAATAGTATTTCATAGAAGACCACATGGGAGGGGGGAAATGTTAATTTTTAAACTATGATACGCGTGGATCTCCCAGATAGGAGAATTGCGAGTTTTTAAACATTATGAACCTATAGGAGAGAGAGAAATTAATAAAGGGCAAACTAATATTCTTAAACATTTAGGACCTATGGGAGAGTGAGTAAATATTAAAAGAACAAATTGATATTTTGTCCAAATCTAATGTTTTTTTACTTGTAGTTTTCAAATTTTATATTCATTTTTCATATTCTAGGGTTTTTTTTACTTCTAGTTTTTGAATTTCAAAGTCATTTTTTGATTTTGTGATTCAAGTTTTTCCGATATATAGTTTTTAAATTTGAAGTTGGCTTTTTAGTTTTTGTTAATTTAGGATTTTTTTACGTCTATTTTTTTAATTTAATGTTCATTTTTTTATATCTATCATTTGTAGGTTTTTCAAATTTGTTTTTCAATATTCGTTATTTTTGGGTTTTTCAACATATAGTTTCCAAATTTCAAATCAATTTTTTGCTTTTTGTCATTCTACGGTAATTAAACATATAGTTTTCGAATTTCAAATATGTTTTTTTAATTTGTCATTTTAGGATTTTTTTTATATGTAGTTTACGAATTTCAGGGCTATTTTTTTATATTTGTCATTCTTGAGTTTTTTTATGTATAGTTTTCAAATTTCAAATTGCTTTTTCAAATTTTATGATTCTAAGATAATCGAATACCTAGTTTTTGAATTTCAAATTGGTTTTTCGATGTTTGTCATTCTAGGTTTTTTGAAGTATAGTTTTCAAATTTCTAATCCCTTTTTTATGTTTGTCATTTTAGGATTTTTGGACATATAATTTTCAAATTTCAGATTGGTTTTTTTTATTTTTGTCATTCTAAGGTTTTCAAATTTGAAGGTCGTTTTCTTATTTTTTTTCATTATAAGATTTTTTAATGTATAGTTTTCGAATATTTTGTTTGTTTTTTTATATTTGCCATTTTTAAATTTTTCAACGTATAGTTTTTTAATTTCAAATTGGTTTTTTTGTTTTGTCATTCTAATTTTTTTTATGTGTAGTTTTCGAATTTCAAATTCATTTTTCGATTTTTTTTCATTTTAGGGTTTTTTGACCTATCATTTTCAAAATTTTGGTTCGTTTTTTTATATTTGTCATTTTAGAATTTTTCAACATGTAATTTTCAAATTTTAGGTTGATTTTTTAATTTTTATCATTATAAGGTTCTTTTCTTTTTTTTTTACGCATAGTTTTCGACTTTTCAAGTCCCTTTTTTTTTATTTTTTTCATTCTAGGGTTTTTTTACGTTTAGTTTTCAAATTTCAAGTCAATGTTTTTATTTTTGTCATTCTAAGATTTTTTTTCTTGTAATTTTTGAATTTGAGGTCCTTTTTTTAATTTTTGTCTTCGATTTTATATCTATTTTTTATAAAAATCTTATCAACTTTCTCATGGTAATAATTTCTTTTTTTACAAGATATTTCCCATAAAAGAAAACGTGAGGACAATGAATTAAAAATCCTGAACGAGGCACGATACTTTTAAGTGAAGGTTACTTCTCATGTATAGCAAACCGCATTGTCTGGGATTAAATTTACATTGACACATATACAATTGCGATCGTTTGAAAGGGCTTGCTTTGAGCATTTACTCCGATTACCTAATACAAAATTTAGTAGAGTATTGGTGCACTCATTCATGTTGCAACAGTTGTATCAGGGATTAAAGATAAATGAGTTTTGGTTTAGGATTAATGAGGTTAACCTAAGATTCAACCCATTTGAGTTTGCACTTATGATCAGGTTACCATTTAGTCAAATCACTATTCTTTCATCATATATTCCACAAGGATTCGGAGATAGGATTCGAGAGACTTATTTTCGAGGATGTCAGAAGGTGCAATATAATGATTTAGAAAGAGTTTTCCTGACGAGACCATGGGGAAATAATAATATCGACTTTTATATGGTGTTACTGGGGAATAACAAACGAAGGTATCTACAGAGTATCTCTAATTGGTTGATCACTTGGATGGTTTTACTTCCTACCTGTGGGGTGTTCCAATGTGGGAAAGGATATACGAGTTAATGTCCTAGGTGAGTGATAAGCATGCTCTAGTTGGATGCCCGATATGTGTAAATATGATATTTACGATTTCCTACTCGCATTCCAAATGTATATTTATTAATTATATATATTAATTGTCAGGGGAAAAATTATTAATTGAATTCAAACATTAATGTTTACATTGCAGTAGTGGCTCTACGAGACGATCGACACCTTGTATAATTGGGTGGATTTAGTTGTTGTTGATGCATCTCCTTGAATATTTAGATGGCATACGAGAGATAACCTAGATTGAGTCATATGAGAATTATATTCACTAGTGATAAGGTATGTTAATTGATTAGTTGATTGATTTATTGACTAATGCAAATATGTTTAATTATATATATGAATGAGTATGATCATGTTACTTTCCCACTCCAACTGTCACTGATTAAGGAGGCTACACAATTGTATGTTGACATTGTTGCCAATATGATATTAGGTAAGATTTCATGTTTGCAAGACCAGATGTTCATCTCACAAAAGCAGATGTCTTTTAAAATGTCTTGACTAGAATATTGTATGAATTGTTTGGAGGACATTGTTATGTGTATACAACCAAATACTGTCGAGCAAGTGACAAAGCCATATCTTATTTATTTGTTTTGTAAATTGTATTTACCCATTTGTCTAACATGTATATTAACTTCGCATAGGGTACTCACGATGGTGTTGGGAGGCCCTCACCCGTTGGCCCTTCGATTTCATCACTTCTCCTCCTCGAGGTTTATAATTAATTATTGTTAGTATATTTTATATGAAATGTCATTGAATAATTTGTTATTAATATTCATACAGGGTACTGGTCATGAAAAAAGTATCGATTGAGAGTTTTCCACATACACCTCTTTCGATCGTGAGGGTAGCGTAGATTATTGTTATTTAGTCAGTTGAATGTAGTTAAATATATTAAGTATATGTAAATTATTTTTCCTTCTTTTTAGGATGAACGATTGTGGTTAAGTGCTGACATTCCCAACATGAGCAAATGGTCATTGATATTAGTTCACAGAAGGACAAGTTACTAAATGTTATGTCACAAGGAAAACAAGATGAGGTATATCCATTATAATTTATATATTTTTAGATATATTGAGTACTGATAATATTAAATTACTTTTCCAGTTCATCCTGGAGATACAGATGGTTGACTTGGTAACAATGGAAGATTCTTTCACCAAACCTCCTTCTTCACACTTCAAGAAAGTAACATTAACTGATTTCATCATGTTTGCTAATTAAGATGAATTACTGAATTAACAATTTTATGTAATTTTTCAGTTGGTGCAAACCGTTCATGGTATGGTCATCTGGAAGGGTCTGCTCGTTCACACTCTGTATACAAATTTAATAAAACCAAGGATGAAACAACAGGTTTAGACATTCCATCCTTTTCCTCACGCGGTATACTGAAGCTACAATATCCAACGACCATGATGTTTATTATATAGGAGTGAAGTCCATGGTTGCTTTTTGGCACATAGTTGTCAAGTTGCACAAGTGACTGACCAACAATGTAAGTGGTTTATATACATTAACTTTGTTTAAGTATTTTATATATTCTTGAAAACATAATACAATTCATGTTATGTAATACCCTCAGGTATGTTCTAAGGGTATTTATGTCTTTTGACCATGTTTTGAGATATTTTTTATTTTAAATATATATATATATTTACATGTATATGTGTGTTTATATATGTGTGTGTGTGTGTGTGTTTGTATAAATAACTATATATATATATATATAGAAATACAAAAAAAAAAAAAAAAAAGAGAAAGAGATAAAGATGTATATAAAGAGAAAGAAAGAAAACAAAACAAAAGAAACTTCAAGACTTTTCCATCATCTTTCTGTCCATTCCAGCAACCACCATTTTCCATGCTAATTGCTTTTGTTTTGTGAAGATAAAGGAAGAACTTGAAGGGATTTTAGAAGACAAAATAAGAAAAAGAAACAAAGAAGCACTTTGGAAGCTTTGGTAACCAAAAGATCTCTTTTCTTTCCCTTTTACCTATGATTATATATATTTGATACATGTTATATGAACATGTTAGTGTGTTTTGGTATTGATTTAAGGTGATTTTAGTGATAAAAGAAGCAAGATAAAGAAGGGGAAGTCAACTTGCAAAAATTTGCTTGAAATAAGGTAAGGGGTGTCATCCTTGATATGTTGCATGTTTTAGGCTTTTGGTTCCTTGGATCTATGTTATAAATGATGATTTTGAAGTTGAGGAATGTTGTTTGGCCATTTGGGATAACTATATGTGTGATTTTGTTGTTGGCAGAGAGTTGGTTAATATTTACAGTTTTACCATTAATTTCATCCCACGTTTTGGCTACCTTATCTGATGAAGCATGGGTGCTTTTATAGCTTTTTAGAAAGCTCTTTGAATCCTCTTTTCAATGATATATAGCTTGTATGAATTAGAGACTGTTTGGACTGTTACATTGCTTGAACAAGAAAACTGTCTTACCAAATAAACAGTGAAGGCAGTTTTTTGTCACTAACTTCATCCCATGTTTTGGCTACCTTATCTGATGAATCATAAGTACTATTATAGCTTTTTGGAAAGCTCTTTGAATCCTGTTTCCAATGATATATAGCTTGTATGAATTAGAGATCATTTGGACTATTAAAGATTGAATGAACCAAAAGGACTGTTTTACTAAATAAACAGTAAAGATAGTTTTTGCCACTGAATTCATCTTACGTTTTGGCTGTCTTATCTAATGAATTATAAGTGCTATTATAGCTTGTTGGAAATCTCTTTAAATTCTCTTTTCAACGATATATAGTTTGTATAAATTAGAGACTGTTTGGGCTATTAAATTATATGAAAAAGAAGGCTACCCTACTAAATAAACAGTTTTGTGAATAGTATTTCACAGTTTTTGGGAAAGAAAGAAAAAGAGAAAAAGGAAAGGAAGAAAGAAAGAAAGGAAAGGAAAGGAAAGGAAAGGAAAGAAAGGAGAGATAAAGAAAAGCAAGAAAAGGAATTTGGGGCTCAAGATTTAGGGGTCGTCCCATGAGTATGGTCTAGTGAGTTATAAATAGATTTAGATAGAAGCAAGATTAGTAAGATATAAGGCACACATGCATGCTATGAACTATAAGGGGGCACTTTACACTACACCACCCATAGTAGGGCACATCCGCAATAGAACACGTCTGTAGTAGGACATAGACCCCTAGTAGGGTCCATTCGTAGTAGAGCATGGTAGAGCTCAATTCAGATTCAAAATGGTGTAGTGAGAGAAAGGAAGAGAGCTCGAGCTTAGAAAGATGTCAAATCTTTATAGTTAGCTTTCAGAAAGTATCAAATAGACACTAGATGGGACAAAGTATGGCCTAAATAGTAAAGAATGAACTAGATTATCCCTTTGATTTCTTATAGAGATTATGATGTGGGGTTGAGTCCCAAGAGAGAGTTAGAACAGGAAATGAGATAGTTTACTTAATTCTTTCCCCTTGCTGAGTGTTCTTATCTCTCACTTCCTTTTCTTTCATGATTACAGGTATAGGTGATCGTAGTAGCTGTGAGGCAGGGTTAGGTCAGTGAAGATAGATCCGGTTGGAGTAGATTATCTCTGGTTTATATTACATGCATACAGTCACATGTTCTAATTGACTTTTAACCTTTTTGAGATAATTGTACAGTTGTATAAGATTACTCCATGTTTTCATATGCTTTCAGATAAGTTTTTATATGAGTATATACATTTTTTGTTCGCTTCTAGATTTTTAAATTTTTTTAAATAATTTCTAAATAGTTTTAACGATACACTCATTTTAAAGTATTTCAAAAAAAATATTAGATGTTCCGGATATTAATTTGTAACATTTCTCCTTCGATGGGTAGTACTTTTTGGGGAGGGATGTTACATGTTATATATCCATTTCAGCGTGTAGATTTCTTCTTGACACTACTATATTGTCACCAGCACGAGTAACATATTACTGTCTCACAAAGTTGGATGATGGTGCACACCTTCTTCGTGGTGCATATCAGGATGGCATATGAGAATTAGAGTACCATGTTGTCAGATGACTATGAGTGGCCCAAGCTATTCACGAAGATGGCGAAGGAAAATTATATATTCGAGTTGTTTTACAAACTATGAGGGGAAGTCGATAAAGTATTATATATGTGTTTTTCCATTATAATTTACTTATATAAAACACGTTTGTCTACTATAATTTCTTAATGTTTATAGGTTTTCATCCCTATAAATTTTGATTGTGTCTAGTGGGTCGTCAAGGTCCTAGATTTGCATGGTTGGTTGATCATCATATATGACTCTAAGACATCTTACATAAGCAAACAGGATGGGCTCACACGACGGATGTGACCCTACACCACATTCATCCTGATATTGTTGGCAAGAATGAGTTTTTGGACCACTGTGGGTTTACACCACGAGAGGATCACTTGATATTATGTCGAGTGAATGGTGTCCCCTACTAGGGCGAGGGTTCTAGTGAATGCAGTATTTTTATTTTGTGTTTCATAGAGTATATGATGCTTTCACAAAGTCTGGATTTTTGCCACGAGTCATCCACCTCGATGCATAGGTGTTTGGCCTCACATTTTTATTTTCGCTACATCGAGTAGATCGCAAATGTACATTTGTATTTATTATTGGTTTTTCATATGATTTTTTAATTGTAATGTATATATTTATTTACGATTGTTTATTAGTTATGCGTTTGATTTCATGTTTTTTTTCATTTTTTTCAACTATATTGCAACTTACCTAATAAAGTATGAATCCAAACTTAAACAATGGATGAAACATAATAACTGAGTAAATGAAATTAACATATGTTTGGAGCATAAATAATACTAATATAATGTTCAATGGATTACATAAATAATATTAATTCCAACAAGTACATAAGTTAAACATTACACATACTAAATAGATTATATCTCATTTAAATAAGTACATAAATCAATTATTAATCAAATTAAATCTATTATAGCTCATTTTAACAAACAAATAAATCATACATTAATCAAACTAAATAGAAGGTTTTGAAGATCTCTTTTCTTTACCTCATATAGATTAACCTAATGGCACAGAGCTTGAAGCCGATGTTGGGCTTTTGCATTGTGTTCAGACATGTTCTAATTGATTACACTAACTACAAACCTTAGGTATAATGATCTCACCCTGTGAAAGACGTCGATTTCTATTTGAAAAGTGACCCGATCGATAATAATCAAGAACGAGAGGCAGTATAACTCTTTTTTCGATGGTAGGTAACCATTCAAATTAGTTTCCGAGTGGATTGATAGTTTTTGCATACATTGCACAATAGTATTTGGTGGTATAGAAAGGATGAACCCATGCATAGATATTGGTGAGTCTTATATGTCTTGCAACAGCAACGACATATTTACATGGAATAAGTGAAAGCTAAAACTTCACGCACATACAAGCCATTTCATGAAAGTCCACAACGATCATGTATCCACCACTACTTATAACCTGATACCAAACATTTGTAATTGGATGAACTTTCAAATGCCCAACCTTTAACACATAGTGGCCAAGCTTCTTCTCTATCTATGGTGCAATAAGGAGGGGGCATTCATTTGTAATTTTAAAAGGCATTAGCACATTTGTTAATAAAAAAACATAAGTATAAAAAGTTATGGTCAATTAGATAATTAATATTACTGTGATTATATACTTACATGGTTTCTCTTCTCGTAAAACCATCACTACAATATACCCAGAATGAACTAGGCAAGCATTGTGATAAGCAAACCCCGTGCATTTTTTACGAGGGCATTAAATGACTTTATAATATTAGTTGTCATTATGTTATATATGTGCCTTGGAAAATGTATCCTACTTTATCAGTGAAACCTTACCTCACGTAGGTAAGCCTCGCTTGAAAATGCACTGCATCAATAGATCTCATCATAACCTTAAAATTTGTCTTTGCATATGTCTTTGCTACTTTTCAGTATAAACATGTAACTTGTAAGTTTATCAATAATATGAGCACCTTATTATGAAAATTTATAAAATTTTCAAATATATAAAAATTTCACAAATGTATAAACACGTTACCTGTGAGTTATATTTGTACTTTGATCGTATGTTACAAAGAAAGTGATGATAACAACATCCATGGTAAACATTTAGAAAGACTTTAGCTATTGTAGAGTATATAGCATGATATCAATATAAGATTACTGGTAACTCTAGTACTTTATTAATGCAATATTTAAGCTTTATCAAAAACCAACACCACATTTAATTATCTTCCTTTTTACTGATGTCAAAAGCAATTGGTTATTACTATCCAAGGCCACCGCGAGAAATAAATGTCACAAATATCAACCATTAAGAAAAGCAATATTAATGCAAATAACAAGTTGAAGATATTGTTTATATGCACAGATGGAACAACATAATGCCATGAAAAAATACTGAAAGCATTGCTCATCATCTATTTTTATATACATCACAATTTCTAGATTAGCACGCTCTAAATTATAGTAATAATCGAATAAGAGCATAAATGACTCTTCTGGTAAACCCCTCAATGAATGTAATGCCCAATTTCTTGACCACCAAGCTTATGAATATGATATGTCAATTATACTTGTTGGTGATGTCAATAATGATCTCTTTAGGTCAATAAATACGATCAATCAACACAAACTTTAACTTCATTAATTGACCTAAAGCTTGAATCTCAGTTTGCCTACGATGTGACTTTGTCTTATCTACTAAACAAGTGTGTATGGGATTCATTTTAAAGATTAGGAATACTTGACAAGGTTTTATTCTTCTTCCCGATAAAAACCATTTGCATTTCTCATTATAGCATTTAATCTTTCATCTCATCGTGTCTAACTTCAATAGTTTATACTAAAATCCTTTCTTCAAACTAAATTGAATTACAACATCTTCCAAGTGTTTTTTATCATTAAAAATGTCATCAAGTTTTATAGCATTCCCCTCTCATATCAACTCTGCACCATTTGATGATGTTAAAAGTTATGGATGAAAATTAGGTAGCCATTTAAATAGATAAATGGGGACATTGTCAAAAAATGGTTCAAAATAATTACCACCACCCATAATATGATCTTCAAACTGGAGACTCTTTATATTATAATTAACAAGTGACATATCCCCAAAGCTTGGCTCATCAAGAGAAACATTAGTCATCTTATTTCCATCAAAGTCACCTCAATCTAGAACTTTCTCTTTGTCTCGACGAACCCATTCTACAATAATATAAAATGCATCATTATGAAAATCAATCAAGTCTTTTCTATTGGATTCTTTTTTCACTTCACTATCATCGTTGTCACCTATTTCTTTTTCTTCTTATCCTTAGATTACGGTACATGTAACAAATATTGAAATACATTTTTAGAAGTATTGTGACATGTCAACAAAGCCCTTTACATCTTCATCATTTTCTATTTTTACAAGAGCATCGAGCATGATACCTTTTAGTTTCAAATATAGTTGCATGTAGTTTCAAATCAAATTAATACCATATATTTCATTCAAAAGTTGGATAAATCCCCCAAATGTTGTTCTAGATGGAATTTTAACTAATTTTTTAAAACCTCCAACATACTTCATTGTGTTCTAATCACATTGGATTCATTCTTTTTAGAAACAAACAACAACACAACTAGTCATTTCATTTATCAATCCTACAATAGAAATTTTTGGTAAAAAATTAAATATTTATCATAAAAAACCATAATAAACATTCATCAATATCAAAATAACCACTATATTTTTTATAATTTTTTTAACCCCTCACATATACTCGAAAATCAATATGCCACCTCTAATTTTCTAAATTTCATTAAACATGCTCATACATTACCTAAACCAAAATATTTATTTTATATATTGGTTAATATCCAAATACCCCTTCTATTTTTCTAATATTTCTTTTACCTCCTAATATATTATACAAATCAAAATACATCTTATATTTTCATAACTTATACGAACTTGATATTTTTATAATATTGAAATGTCCCATCATTTTAGGCATATTTTGTTGCACCATCATATTTTATCTAATTTCAAAATACCCCTATATTTATCGAACATTTCATTTAACACCCTATATTTTATCAAAATATCTCTATATATTCCTAACATTTCATTTAAAACCTTCATACATTATTTAATATTAAAATGTCTTCATATTTTTTTAACATTTTATTTACCTAATATTTTATTTAACACCTTCATGTATTGTCTTGTATCAAAATACTCCTATATTTTATCAAAATATCTCTATATATTTTTAACATTTCATTAAAAACATTCATACATTGTTTAATATCAAAATACTCATATTTATCTAACATTTCATTTAACACTCTTATGTATTGTCTTGCATCGAAATACCCCAATATTTTATCAAAATATCTCTATATATTCCTAACATTTCATTAAAAACATTCATATGTTATTTAATATCAAAATACCCCCATATTTTTATAACATTTCTTAACCTCCTTGTATTTATATAACATTTCATTTAACACCCTCATACATTGTTTAATATCAAAATGTCTCCATATTTTTCTAATTTTTCATTTGATCTCTTATATTTATCTAATATTTTATTTAACACCCTCATATGTTGTCTTGTATCAAAATGTCCTTATATTTTTTCTAACATTTTATTTAAAACCTTCATATATTGTTTAATATCAAAATACTCTCATATTTTTTTAAAATTTTATTTTACCCCTATATTTATGTAATATTTCATTTAACACTATCATATGTTGTTTTGTATCAAAATGCCCCTATAATTTTCTAACATTTCATTTAAATCTTTCATACATTATTTAATATTAAAATGTCTCTATATTTTTCTAATATTTTTTAACCCTCTAATATATTATCAAATATTCAAATGTCCCCTTTATATAATATTCGAACTTGATTTAACAAATAAAATTAAATTTTGAATTAAAATTCGTATAAATACTTTATTCTCACAAATTGATTTTTTTATTTGAATTTAAAAACACGAAGTTTTTTCCTGTCAAACAAACCTATATTATCAAATATTGAGTAAAAATAAAAGTTTGAATAATGTGAGAAAGATATGAGAGTGGATGTTTATATAGAATTGATGAATGGTAGTTTTAACATTTTTAAAATTTTTTAAGGTATTTTTACTTGAGGCTTTAAAAAGAGGGTCTTTCTTTTTTTTTTTAGAAAATGAAACAGTTTAATTATTTGGGTATTTGAAGTGAAGTTTCTTCTTTTTTTTTTTTTAATTTCAAATTTGGTATTTAGACAAAAGAAAAGAATGCCTTCTAAAAGGGGGAACGGGTAATTGGCACAGGCTTTTTTGCGCTCTACTTGGCCCTCTTCTTTACCACAAATTTTGAGAAGAAAGAACATTGCACAATTACCATAATAGCTTCACCCACAATAACCATTTTGTGTCACAAATACCACACCAATATATACATAATAATAATATATACATAATAATAATTTAAACGCAGTGAATTACATTTTCCCACCCATTATTTGAAAGAAAACAAACACTTTTCACCTATAAATAGTATAAATAAAATATTTTCACTCAAAATTAAATTTTGTTAATGAAACAATTAAAAGTTTAATTTTAAATGAATAAATGTTATTTATATTAGTTAGGAATGAAAAAATACTTTTAGACCAATCTTAGATGGGAAAACGTTATTTACACTTTCCAATTTTATAGTTTTATTAACCATGAAATATATATTTGATGTATAATAGATTTTGAAAATATTTAATTACAAGATGATTGCAAAAAGGGTTGTATCCTTTCCATGTATGTGAGGGCAAAATCGACTTTTCAATTCAATTTAGTTTTAGAAGGTTTTAAGACCTCAACTGTACAAGACTTGGCCTGATAGCTTTATAAGAAGTTGAAGTAATGTTTTGAAGGATAGATTGGGTTAATTTCCTGGAAATGGCTACTTCTCTGCTGTCCCCTTATCTCTCTTCTCCCCATTTCTTCCATAAATTCTACCCCTTTACTTCTTCACTTCAATCGTCTAAACCCGTCTTCAAAACCTTCAAAGTCAGAGCTATCCAACAAAAAACAGAAGAATTAAAACCACCATCTTCCTCTTCTGCTGAGGAAGTTACTAAGAAGTATGGCCTTGAAGCTGGCCTTTGGCAGGTACCCTTTCCGTGTTTTTCTTCTATATTGCTTCATTAATTGTAGAATTTGCTAAATTAGAGAAGAAGGATGCAGTGATTATTTGATTTATCGTGATTTATAAATATTGGATTCGGAAGAGAGGAAAAAATAAAACACGAAGTCTTTTTTAATTTTAATTTATCTTCTCTATTATTATTATTTTTTAATTTATTACTTTTTTTCCTTTTTTTGGGGCCACCTCTCTTTATAACCAGGCAAATGAACGAAGTGATAACAAATTTCATTTATGTAATTTTAGCCTTTAGGATGGAATTGTGAACATGTGTTTATTTCATAATAATTAAATCGCGTATCAAAAACTTAATTTTATGTATTATGTTTAAAGTATTATATCGTATTATATGGTACAATTTTTAAAAAATAAAATAATTTAAAAAGTTTAATTGATATATCATTATTTTTTAAAAAAAAATCATAAACACCTTGAAATTTTAAGATTTCTTATATATATCTATATTAAATTATATTTTTTTCTAAAAAAGGTATCGATTCGTATTAATAATATGTATCATATCGTACAATATATCTACTGTATTGTATTAATTCAATACACCTCATGATACGGATTATTTTTCATTTGTATCGTATCATATTTTAGAATACGTATTTTGTATAGTAGATCATTACGGTTTATTCTAATGAGATAATAGGTAAGTTATGGAGAGAGATAAGATAAGGGGCATAAGCTTATCTATAACATGAAGAACATATTACTAGTATGGAAATACAATAAAAGCTGCATGGTGATTGAAGCATTCCTTTTGTTAAAGTTGTTTTCTTTTCCATTAAACAAAGCTTGCGTGTTGTATCTACTGGTTTGTAAAACTTAAGTGCCTTGTTTTTCAATGGATCTCTGAAGATATTCAGCTCAAAGGAGGAAGGAAAAGTGGAAGGAAAGGCAAAGAAATCAAGGGGGGATCAAGCGAAGGAACTACTAGCCAAATATGGAGGAGCATACTTGGCCACTTCCATTACTCTCTCTTTGATCTCCTTCGCACTCTGCTATGCTCTAGTTGCTGCGGGAATTGATGTTCAAGCTCTGCTACAAAAGGTAAAACCATTCAACAATGTCTCCTGTTGTGCAAAATTCACTTTGATTTCTTAAATTTGAGTGGAATTTTTTATGTTATAGGTGGGAATATCGACTGATGCAACTGGGCAACAAGTGGGGACCTTTGCTTTGGCGTATGCTGCACACAAGGCTGCATCTCCAATAAGGTTTCCTCCAACGGTAGCTCTCACTCCCATTGTTGCTAGTTGGATTGGAAAGAAAGTTGAAAAGGATGAATGAGCTGCTTATATCCCATATTGCTTAAGATGTATTACACATCTTTTGTTAATTCTTTATCCTTGTCCTCCATTTACTGTTTCTCACGTTAAAGAGTACAAAATTGCCTTCGTATTAATGAAAATTGTGTAAATGCTAATGACGATATCTTTTCCCCAATTTTAATATTAAGACATTAGGTTGATAGAAATGAAAGTATGCAAAATGCAGAAACTAGGCTCTAAAAGAGGCGATGCAACTAAAATCCAAATAAAGATGTAACTGTTTCTAGTCTCTTAAAATTTAAGGCCATTCCAACTACTGCTTCAGCAAAAATAATCAAAATCCTGTATTCTTAGTACCGGGCATATCAATGCTTGCACACCTTCATGATAAGCTTTCTGATGCATAAACAATACCAAGATGCTTCACGCCATTAAGTTGACACAGTTTTTATGCATCACAGTGATCACACTCGTAGCAGAAAATGACAATTTCAGTTTATCAATTTTTTCATGATATGATGAAAGCAAATAATAGTTTCTGATCATTTATTCAGATCATGATCAGATCCAATTTTTGCAGTTACATGATGCTAGTTGACACAATCGAACCAAAGGAATGCAACAATTTACAAGGGCTTGGAAGAAAAAAAAAAAAAAACATTCGAGCTTTACTTACTACGTCACATCGGATTATTCAAATTACTCAACTGTATAACACCCTGACACCTCCTTCCTATTCTTTACAGCCTCAGATTTCAAGTAACATCAGGCAATTCCCAGAACCTTGAGCTTGAAACTCCAGGAAGGTTCTAGATAAAGACATGTCCATTTACCTGTACTTATGATTTATCGACAGATTAAATTCACCTTCCAATATTAGCAGTTGATGATACCTCTGCTGGGTTGGATGGCGGAGTTTGGGCCCGTGGTGTGCTCACAGCAGCCATGGTATAATCTTCATGAAGATTACCCAGTTCATTCCATTCAACTGCAGCTATTTGTTGGGAGTCAGGGACTTCTGTATTTACAGCTCAATAATAAGCAGTAAAACAAGAAGAAATTAAGACTGAAATATCTAAATGAAAAGGATACATTCAGTCCGCCATATGTCTGTGATGCTAACTCCAGGATCCGATAAAAGCCAGTAATCTGCATCACTCTGAAAGGAAATGTGAAGCAATCAAACTTTGTGATAAGTGAACTCCATTCCACATGACAGACCTTGAAAAACTTAAAATTTTCAATAAAACTGCATCAACTATGTGTTCAAGAATGATTTTATTTCAAATATGAAAACCTTTACCCGTTTTTCTTTTCTTTAAAGAGATTTGAAACTAAACCACCCAATGGCCCACTCAGTCATTCAATCAACTACTTGAATAAAGCCATAGGCATTTAAGATCCCACTCTTTACACATAATAACAAGCAAACACACATGGTTCAGACATCTGGAAAAACAATGCCCATTCTTGTGCTTTAGAGAAAACATTTTTTAAATGAACAAATGATATTATCCAGAAGCGATGATAATTCACCCAAAAGAACATAAGAACTTACATCAATTTCTGAGGGAACAATCTTCATGATACCACTAACAAAGTCCTGTGAAGCGTTAAGATCTGTGCACTCTCTATGAGCATCTTGTCCCTGCATTTCAATCTCCTTCCCTCCACTCTCCTGTGTTATCATTGTTAATGCAGGATTCTCAACCAAGCCTGAATTTGATGGCAAGTTTGGGGTTGCCTCAGCACCATGAATCTCCTCAAATTTCTCTTCAAATTGACTAGAGTGACAGAAAAAGAGAGGCATCAGGATATCAGTTGAGAGGTTAAATGATATATTAACCATCAAGAAGTAATGGTACCTAACAAGGTAAACATCTATAGGACCCATTGTGCTTCTAAGAACTATTCTGTATCTTCTTTGGGGATAGTCAACAGCCTGGCACCGAAAGGAAAGGCCACAATAAGGAATACACATTCGCAAACACAAAAGCGAACTTTTTCACAGACTTGCATGCTTCTGGGTTTACCTCATCAGGATCAGGGACTTCCAGAGTAGTGCCATGGGGAGCTTTAATTGCTATCAAGGTTTCGTTCTACAAGAAGCAACTCATTAAGTACAAGCAGAGAAACTATCTCAGGAATATAGTGAACATACAACCAGTCAAAATCATTGATAGAAGCACAGAAAAGAAAAAGATTGTAACCTGGAAGCAGGGTAAATTCTTGATATCATCTTCTGTGACAAAAAGCCATCTGAGATCATACAAAAGTTAATTCAGTGGTATATCATTTAAAACACCTGATAACCATAAAATTACAACACGTTGGCATTAATTGAGAAGACATTTACTTTTGATTATTTTCATCTTCACTAAGGTCCCTCAATCTTTCTTGCATTTCTCTGCATAATTGGAAATGTCAGTACATGCCAAATGTAGCAAAAGGAAAATGTAATAGAGAAGCAATATCACTGAACTACAGAACCTTATCTGATCATCTAATCTGCGTTCCTCAATAGCAAGGCTTTCAACTTCAGCCTGCACGAGGAGAAATTTTTTTATTAAGCCAAATCCTGTAATTTCCTGCAATATTTGGTACTATAGGTTTGGCAAATAAACCACAAAAATGGTGTACACTTGAAAATTTTTTAAATTATACGCAGAGTAGAGAAGGAAAAAAAAAACAGAATCTATTGCATCTCATATGAGCCGTAAACTATCTACTTGCGGATAAAGATAAAAAATCTACATAGCACTCTACTCATCTTCATTATACAACTATTGACAGCATATGGTCAGTTCAAAGGATGGCCTTAGGAGAGATCAAGGTGATGGCAAATAAAACAGAACCTACAACAGAAGATAGATTGATTTTTGGTGTATGGACCAAGTTCTTGTTGCCTATCCTGACTAGGTAGCATAAGGGTTAATATTGAAGTTATGTTTCCACATCACTTTTTTCACGAGACTGATGAAGTTTGAAATATTAAAAGTGCTATGTGATAAATTAGAAAATCTCAACCTGAAAACCAAAAATTTAGTACTGAAATTTTTTAGCTAATTGCTAGCAATGTATTAAGTCTTCTGATCTAAATTATGGAAACCAATCATCAAAACTTAAAATTTTCGCTTAAAATATGTTTGCATATGCAATAGGTGTAACAATGGAAATAGTTGTTGGCTCATAGCAATGGTGGTTTTCTTGATAACAGTGGCAGCTTTTTAGTAACAGCAATATTAGTTATGAAGAAATTGTGGACATGTTGTTGTAGTAATAACGAGAATGGCAATTATACGATTATGGTGCTGGTATAATGTAGTGATATTGCTACTGGTAATGATGCAGAGGTGCATGCAGTTTTATGATAGTAGAGGTAAGTTTTATGTTGATCATAGTGGCAATCATATTAAATCAATTTTAAATAGTATTTATAGTAAGTTCATATTAAAACAAGTTAGAAAGAGGCATGGCTGATTCAATTTTAAGAGCTGAATGCAATAATCCAACATACACCAAGACACCAGAGAGAGTTCAAGTCAAGATGCAATACGTCAATCACCTGTATATTTGAAGCATTTTCATCAGCCTCCCCAGGCCTTGAAACATCGAGACCCCTAGCATCAATAAAAGTGTTGTGGAAAACAAAGAAATGATCAATTAGGATCAATTAGAATATGGGAAGGATCAATTAGGAATAATTAGAATCAATTGTAATTATTATATATTTATGATGTTTCCTCCCTACAGAAAATGTGTATGTATATAAACAACCCTAATCAAAGAGAAAAATACAATACAATGAATAAAATTCCTTCTTCCATTGGTTCATTTTGACATCGTATCAAAACTTTAGAAAATTTTCTTTGTTTCAGTGAGCCTTTATTGCCACTGTTTGTATCTTTCTGACTTTCACCATATCAGATAAAAAACAAGAAAGGGCAGATTGTCACTACAGAAACAGACAATCTATCTCAGTTCATTCCACCGTCTCATTCCTGTCAAAGTTGTTGCCATCTTCGTCTCATTCCACTGCACTGAGCTTAGATCTAACCCGCCATCTTCATCCGTAGAAACCTAAAATATTGTCGCCATCACTAGTCCTTTTGGGTCACTAGATCGTAATCTCATTGGCAATACTTTGATTCTCTCATAAAAAATTTGTGACAAGCCTCCCATCATAACCTTGGAAATTTTCTCTCACTTGCAATCTTCTCATCAGATTGTGGTTTACTATCAAGATCTCTTAGTGTTGATAGCTAGGTATTTGAACGAAGAGTCTAAACAATGGTTAGTTCTGTTGTTTTCAAAAGTATATCACCCATTTGATAAGTCATGTGCCACCAAACCAAACCAACATCGTTTTTTATAAGTGATAGATACTAGAAGTATAGGTGTGTCTTTGATATCAACTGGGTTTTTTATTTTACCAAGTGTATTATCAACACTTAAGAAACATCTCTAAGACAATTAGTTCTCTAGAGAAACCATCAAGTACGTGTTTACAAGAACATTCAGGTGAATTCCATATTTCTATTGGATTGGATGTCTCGGATCGAATTTTCGTCTACTCTTGGATTATTGACTCAAAAGTAACTGATCATGACTGATACTTATATAAAATTCACTACATATATACATTGCCCAAGTAGCAAGAAATTTGTCATTGTCAATGGATCACTATCTATTGTTGTTGGTATAAGAGATATTCAAAATAGTCCCTCACACTTAAATGTGTTTCATGTTTCAAGATTGTGTAGCAATCTTATCTACATACAAAATTTTACTCAAGATTCATGCTGCAATGTGATTTTTTAACCCACTCACTATGTAGTTCAGGATCAGGATTTGGAGAAGACAACTGGACTTGTTAAAGAACAAAAAGGGTTGTATTACTTTAAAGCACCAAGCAAATAGAATACTGTCAAGAATGAATCACACTTGTCCTTTCTTTCTGAACATCATCAGATCACTAAAGAAAAGGTAGGGCTTCATTATCGTAGACTTGGTCATGCATCATTTCACATTTTAGAAAAAAAAAATTATTTCCTTTATTGTTTAGAGGCTTAGATGTTGAAAGTTTCCACAGTAATGTATGTGAATTAGCAAAAGACAAACATGTAACCTTTTCAATTAGCAATAAAAGAAGTTTTGTTCCTTTCCAATTAGTTCATAATGATATTTGGGTCCTTTAAACATTCCTAATGTTTCTGAAGCAAGGTAATTTGTGTTGTTTATTGATTATTGTACTAGAGTCACTTGGATCTTTTAACTCAAACAAAAATCTAATGTTAGTATAATTTTCCGAAACTTTCATACCATGACCAAATCCAATTTGGTGTCAAAATCAAAAGTTTTAAGTCTGATAATTCTACAAACTACTTCAATTGAATTTTAACCTCATACTTTCAGAAGGAATAAATAATTCATGCACCATGTTGTATATACAACCCACAACAAAATGGGTAACTAAAAGGGAAAATGGTCATCTTAATGCAACCCAAGCCCTTTTGTTTCATAACAATGTGCATGTGTCTTATTTGGGGGAAGTTGTTCTCATAACCTAACATCTTATAAATCGCTTACATTTTAGAACTCTAGGCTTCAAGAGTCCTACGAAAATTTTCTCCAAATTTTATCCTAACCTATAAAGCCATAAATCACCTTAGGCCAAAAATATTTGGGTGTGTATCCCTTGTTCATGTTCAAAGTCACAACCGAGGAAAACTCGACCCAAGGGCCATCAAATGCATATTTGTGGGATATTCCTTAATACAAAAAGGCTATAAATATTATCATCCTCCTAAAAAATTCTAAGTCTCGACAGATGTCACATTTAATGAAAATGAATCTTATTTCACCACTCCTCTTCAGGGGTAGAATTTAGTCTTTGAGGGTAAGAATTGTATCTAAGTCTACTTTTCATAGATATTCCTTCATCCAAATAAACTATGTCACTTGAGTCATGAAATAGCAAACCCAAACAAATTGTGTCATCTATGCCTGTATTACTTGTGCTTCTGTCACCTAAGTCACAAAACAAAGAGTCCAAGCTCATTAAGACATAATAGCTAATCAAATGTACTGAAAGAGAAAAGCCTTGATCCTTGATCTTGCACAAGTCCAATAGTCTAATCTAAGTTTTGGGAATGAGATAACAAATTCTAACCTTTCTTGACAAATTGTGTCAGAATATGATCTTATTGCCATTAGGAAAGAAACCAAGGAATACACAAAACGAACTTTATATCCACTTTCTAATGTTGTGTCTTTTAAAAATTTTCACCATCCCATAGGAGGTTTTTTTGTATGCCTAAATAATATTTTCATCCCTACTGTCAAAGGAATTAGCTGGTCATTCAAAGCTAGCAGATTTTATGGCTGATTTTATGTCATTCATTTTATGGCAGATTTTATGCTTTATGGCTGATTTTATGTCATTAATTTTTTGGTTGATTTTATGCCATTCTATGGCTGATTCTATGGCAGATTCTATGTCATTCTGTGGCTGATTCTATGTCATTCTGTGGCTGATTCTGTGGTAGATTCTATGTCATTCTATGGCTAATTTTGTGGCAGATTCTATGGCAAACTCTATACCTTGTACAGCTGTAATTATTGCTGTAAATTCTCTATATTTTCCTTATTTAGGATGTACTAGCTGTAGGCTATTTTTAGACAGATTTGTATATGGTAGTTTAGCTATTTTTTAGAACTAAAATTCAACTTGTATTCATAATATATAATGGCATTCTTCTCCAAGAGGAGGACACCAGTTTTTGCTCAAAACTTTCTAAGATTATCATGGTATCAGAGCTTCGGTTCTGAATTCTCCTGTGTCTCTTCGTCTTAAATCCAACTCAGTCCTAGTTCAGTCCTTTGCTCTTAGTTATTTTGATCAAGTTATCTCAGCCTCATGTCTTCAGACAAGTATGATGTCTTCTTGATTCGTTTTAATGGCAAAAACTACTCAGCCTGGGCATTTCACTTCAAGATATTCGTCAAAGGCAAAGATCTACGGGGTCATATTGATGGCAACAAACCTGCACCTGACAAAGACAAAGACAAGGATGAGCACTCCAAGTGGGAAGTCAAGGATGCTCAAATCATGGCATGGATTTTAGGATCTGTGGAATCCGACATCATCTTGAATCTTCGACCCTTCAGAACTGCAGTTGAAATGTGGAATTATCTAAAAAAACTCTACAGTCAACACAACACTGCTCATCGATTTCAACTTGAACATGAGCTAGCAAATCTTCAATAGGGCAGTCTCACTATCTCTGATTTTTATTCTAGCTGCATAAATCTTTGGGCTGAATATACTGATATTGTCTATGCTACCTTACCGCCCGAAGGTCTTATCTCTGTTCAATGTGTACATGAAATTACTAAGAGGGATCAATTTCTTATGAAACTGAGATCTAAATTTGAAAGCACCAGGTCTACTCTGATGAATCGAGAAACAGTCCCATCCTTGGATGCATGTCTCAATGATTTATTTCGCGAAGAGCAACGACTTCTTACTCAAGCCACCATGGAACAACTTAAATCCACTTCTGTTCCTATGGCTTATGCAGCTCAAGGTAGGCCAAAAGGTAGGGACATGAGTATTATTCAGTGTTTTTGTTGCAAAGGATTTGGCCATTATGCTGCAGATTGTTCAAAAAAATTTTGCAACTACTACAAAAAGGATAGGCATATCATCAAGGAATGTCCTATTCGACCCCCCAAGAGATCTGGAACAGCATATACTGTCTCAGTTGGTTCCTCTAGTGCTGGTAGTTCTGTGGATACAACACATCTGACACAAAGTGCTCTTGCTCCTGTTCAATCTGTGACACCTGAAATGATTCAACAAATGATCATTTCTACATTTTCCGCATACCCTTCTCTAAACCTTCTCCTTGGTACTTTGATTCCGGGGCTTCCCATCACATGACAAACAATGCTAAATCTCTTACCAATGTGAGTAAATATCCTGGAAATCTCAAGATTTATACAGTTGATGGCAACTCTTTGCCTATCACTGCCACTGGTGATGTTTCTTCGTGTATAACCAATGTCTTTGTCTCTCCTAACCTTACCACTAATCTTGTTTCTGTCGAACAATTAGTTGAAAATGATTGTAAAGTGAAATTTTCTAAATCTGGTTGTGTTGTGCAGGATCAACAATCGGGGAAGATGATCGCAAGGGAGCCTAAAGTAGGACGACTTTTTCCTCTTCAATTTCCTATGTCTCTATGTTCCTCTTTACCTGTTATCACTTGTAATTCTACTTATGTTGATTACCGAGCATGGCATAAACGTCTTGGACACCAAAACTCTAATGTACTTCATGCTTTGCTAAATTCTGGTTTACTTGGGAATAAAGGATCACCATCTCTTAGTACTGTTCAATTTGATTGAAATTCTTGTAGGCTTGGAAAAAGTAAAGTTTTGCCATTTCCCATTCACACACCTAAGATAGTCCAGCCTTTTGATTTGATACATAGTGATGCATGGGGAATGGCACCAATTACTTCCCATGCTAATTACAAGTATTTTGTCACTTTTATTGATGATTATAGTCGCTTTACATGGATTTATTTTCTGCATTCTAAAGATGAATTGTTTTCAGTTTTTAAGCTTTTTCATGCATATATTCAGACACAATTTTCTGTCAATATCAAAATTCTTCGTTCTGATAATGGGGGTGAGTACATGTCTCATTTATTTCAAAAATTTCTGCAAACCAATGGTATAATTTCTCAAAGGTCTTGTCTTTCAACCCCTCAACAGAATGGGGTGGCTGAAAGAAAGAACCGTCACCTTCTAGATGTTGTTTGCACCCTTCTATTAGAGTCATTTGTACCCCCTCGTTTTTGGTGTGAAGCCCTCTCCACTGTTGTCCACCTTATCAATAGGTTGTCTTCTCCCACCTTGAACCATGTTTCTCCTTTCTTTCAATTATTTGGTCATACCCCAAATTACTCTAACCTTCGCACCTTTGGTTGTGTGTGTTATGTTCATCTTCCTACACATGAACGCACAAAACTAACAGCTCAAGCTGTTCAATGTGCTTTTCTAGGATATTCGATGCACCAAAAAGGTTTTCTTTGTTATGATCCCAACCTCCGACGTATTCGGGTTTCTCGAAATGTGATTTTCTTTGAAAATCAGTATTTTTTTTCCACACACAAGGATGACCTTTCTCCTTCATTCTCTGTTTTGCCAATATTTACTAACTCTTTTGCAGATTCCGTACCTTCTAAGCCTCTCATAGTCTACCAACGACGCAAGTTTTCAACACCTCTTGGGCCTCCTCCAACTCATTCCCTTAATGTTGATCCTGTTCCAGCAACTGCAACAGCACCTCTAAGACAAAGTACTCGAGTTCGTAAACCACCAGATAGGTATGGTTTCACCTCTCTTTTATCTTTGACAGCCACTGTGTCTTCTATTCCTATTCCTTTATCCTATAAACAGGTAATGGAGCATGAATGTTGGCGGAGAGCTATTGAAACAGAACTTCTTGCACTTGCAGAAAACCAAACCTGGGATGTTGTTCCATGTCCACCATCTGTGAAATCTCTTGGTAGTAAGTTTGTGTTTTCTATCAAGCTCCGTTCTGATGGATCCATAGAACGTCACAAAGCTCGGTTGGGGGTTCTTGGCAACAAGCAAGAGTATGGCCTAGACTATGATGAGACCTTTGCACCGGTAGCCAAAATGACCACTGTACGAACAATCCTCGCCCTTGCTGCATCACAATCATGGTCTTTACATCAAATGGATGTAAAGAACGTTTTCTTACATGGTGATCTCAAGGAGGAAGTTTACATGAAACTCCCCTGCGGTATGCCTACTTCTTCCCCTAATGATGTTTGTAAACTAAAACGCTCTTTGTATGGATTGAAGCAGGTACCGTGAGTATGGTTTGAAAAGTTTCAATCGACTCTTCTTGGTTTTTCATTTACTCAAAGTCAGTATGATTCCTCCCTTTTTCTCCAACAGACATCTAAGGGCATAGTTGTTCTCCTTATTTATGTGGATGACATTGTTATCACCGGTTCTGATATGGAGGCTATTTCTAAACTTCAGAATTTGTTGCACTTGACTTTCCACATGAAAGATCTCGGCCAACTTACCTATTTTTTGGGGTTAGAGGTGCATCATCAGCCTCAAGGTATCTTTTTGAATCAGCACAAGTATATTATGGATTTGGTTCAACTAGGTGGACTTACAAACACTAATTCTGTTGACACCCCAATGGAAATTAATGTGAAATATCGACGTGATGAAAGGGAACTTCTTGAGGATCCTACTTTGTATCGGAAGCTGGTTGGAAGTCTTATTTATCTAACTATCACCCGCCCAGACATCTCTTATGTTGTCCATATTGTCAGCAAGTTCATGCAAGCTCCTCGACATCTCCACCTATCTGCAGTCCGCCGCATCATCAGATATATCCTTGGCACACCTAGTCGTGGCTTATTCTTCCCTACTGGTTCTTCCCTCAAATTACAAGCCTATAGTGATGCAGATTGGGCTAGTTGCCCAAACACAAGAAAATCAACTACAAGATGGTGCATGTTTCTTGGTGATGCTTTTATCTCTTGGAAATGCAAGAAGCAAGACTCGGTCTCCAAATCATCCACTGAGGCAGAGTACCGCGCCATGTCTACTGCATGCTCCGAGATCATTTGGTTACGTGGTCTTCTAACAGAGCTGGTTTCTCCCAAGATCAACCTACTCCCTTACATGCTGACAACACTAGTGTCATCCAAATTGCTGCCAATCCTGTCTACCATGAACGCACGAAGCACATAAAGGTTGATTGTCACTCTATCCGGGAGGCCTATGATCGCCAAGTTATCACTCTCCCATATATCTCCACTACTCTTCAGATTGCAGATATTTTCACGAAATCCATGACACGTCGGCGACATAACTTTCTTGTTAGCAAATTGATGCTTGTTGACTTACCAGCATCATTTTGAGGGGGGATGTCAAAGGAATTAGCTGGTCATTCAAGGCTAGCAGATTTTATGGCTGATTTTATGCCATTCATTTTATGGCAGATTTTATACTTTATGGCTAATTTTATGTCATTCATTTTATGGCTGATTTTATGCCATTCTATGACAGATTCTATGTCATTCTGTGGCTAATTCTGTGGTAGATTCTATGTCATTCTATGGCTAATTTTGTGGCAGATTCTATGGCTAATTTTGTGGCAGATTCTATGGCAAACTCTATACCTTGTACAGCTGTAATTATTGTTGTAAATTTTCTATATTTTCCTTATTTAGGATATACTAGCTGTAGGCCATTTTTAGACAGATTTATATATGGTAGTTTAGTTATTTTTTAGAACTAAAGTTCAACTTGTATTCATAATATATAATGGCATTCTTCTCCAAGAGGAGGACACCAGTTTTTGCTCAAAACTTTCTAAGATTATCACCTACTAATATATTTGAGGCATTGTTTAAAGAAAACTGGAGACAAACTATGGATGCAAAAATGGAAGCCTCAGAAAAGAATAAGATATAGGAGTTGGAGACAAACTATGAATGCAAAGATGGAGGCCTCAAAAAAGAACTAAGATATGGGGCTTGATGAATATGCCTATAAGAAAGAAGCCAATAGGATGCCATTGGGTATATACTTTGATGAATATTGTCAAAATTCTTCTATCTTTAGCAACCAACTACGACTAAGACTTGCAACAATTTGATGTAAAAACAAGCATTTCTTCATGGAGATCTTGAAGAAGAAATCTACAAGGAAATCCATCTAGATTTGGAAACAACCCAGCCACGAATCAAGCATGTAAGCTCCAAGGGCATGGTTTGAGAGGTTTGCCTATGTGATGATAAGTATGGGGTACAAACATAGTTAAGGAGATCATACGTTGTTTGTCAAAGACTCAGATTCAAAAGGAGTAATGGTCCTTCTAGTATATGTTAAGGACATCATTATGATAGGAAATGATGACAAGGAGAAATTGTCTCTAAAGCAATGCTTGGCCAAGGAATTTAAGATTAAAGAGCTAGGAAAACTAAAGTAATTTCTAAGAATTGAAGTTGCACACCTTTATAAAAAGAATCTTCATCTTTCTACAAATGTTACGGACCTTCTCACAGAAACGGGAAAACTAGCATGTAAACCAACAAGCACACTAGTAGAACCCAATAACAAGTTAGGAGAGGCATAAGAGAATAGCGATGTAAATAGAAAGATGCACCAATGTCTAGTAGAAAGACTCATTTATCTATTTCACACCAGACCAGATGTAATCTATTTTGTTGGAGTAATTAGTCAATTCATCCACAAACAAAAGGAGATTCATTTGCAAGTTGTCAATTGAGTGATGCAAAACCTTAAAGGAACTCCAAGGAAAGGTATCTTATTTGACGAAACACAGGATTAATACTTGAAGCATATACAAATGTAGACTATGATGGATCAACGATTGACAAGAGGTCAACATTTGGATGTTGCACCTTTCTTGGTGGGAATCTTATTACTTGGATAAGCAAAAACAAAATGTTGTGGCAAATCTAGTGAAGAGGCAAATTTTTGTGCAATGACTAAAGGAATTTGTGAGCTTTTATGAGTGAAGATCATTCTAGAAGACTTGAAGATCAAATAGGATGGACCAATGAAATTATTGTGACAAAAAATCAACAATTAGTATTGCCTCTAACCTAGTGCAACACAACCGAACAAAGCACAAAAAAGTTGACAGACACTTTATTAAGGAGAAGTTGGAAACTAGGTTGAACTACACACCTTATGTGTCTACCAGATTTCAACTTGTTGATGTGCTTACCAAAGGGTTAAGCAACATAGTGTTTCAAACGATTGTTTCCAGACTGAGAATAGAAAATATCTACTCACTTACTTGAGGGAGAGTGTTAAGGAAAGAATCAATCAGGAATAATTAGACTCAATTTTAATTATTTTGTGCTTATGATGTTTCCTTCTTTATAGAAAAATATGTATGCATATAAACAACCCTAATCAAAGGGAAAAATACAATATAGTGAATACGATGCCTTCTTCCATTTGTTAGTTTGACAGGTGTAAGTCAATGCAGATCAAAATAAAAACCTATTAAACTATAAGTTTAGAAAATTCAAGATATAAATACATACTTCCACTGAATTCTGTTCTTGAGTTTCTTCTCTATGAGACCAATACCTTCCAAGACATTTGTTATGTCATATATCCGCCTCTTTTGCACCTGTGGCAAAGGAAAACCTTCCAGTAATTGAACATTATGATATAAAGTTGGACGAATATAAGAAGTTTCTGTCACCTCTAAAGTGTCAGCGGCTTTATTTAAATCAAGAATACCATCCTCAGCGTGCTTGATCAAATTTATGAACTTCTTTGTCAAAAGCCCTGAAGTAAAGGACATTATTTCACTCTTAATAATGAACTTGCTCTATGTCAAAAGCTCGACATGGAGAAATTTAGCAAAAACCACTGCTTATACATTAATTTAGAAAAGAGTAACCAGGAAATGCAAAAGAATAAAAAAATTACCAAGGGAGCTGTCATAGCGGCAGGGACCAGTTGGTGTGAGATTGTTGCCTGGTGAAGCTGTCAATATAGAAAAGTTATTTAATCAATTATATCTACCTTTATCTCGTTTTAGCCTGCTCATAAGTTGACTGTTTGTTCATATAAAGATAACTACAATTATAGTGACTCATCTTTCTTATTTATACCATTCAATCAGTAAAGAGAAATATCCTGCGATTACAAACTTAAGACTTGCTCAAACTTAAATTGGTAATGCTTACCAAGATTTGAGGCTGAAGTTTGTGGTCCAGATTTACTATTCTTTGCAAGCCTAGATGTTTTCTGCACCTTTCCCCCTTTTCCTGATATAGGTGTCTGGAGAGAGCTGTTAACTATCTCAGTGCATACAGGGCTAGCTGTCTGCTCACTTGACTCAGCTTCATGATCTGCTGGGTCACTCTTCCGCTTTAATTGCTAATAAACACCATTTAGTTTTTTAAATCACAATGAGCAAAATGGGCAAGAAATTTAGGAATATAATGATTCAAATAAAGTAGCAAAATTCATGTCTGCAACCAAAAATATAAGTGTCATTTAAGTTGTGTTGCAGGTCACAGAACACTCAAACAAAAGAAAAACTGTATAAAAGCCTCTTTCATTAGGTAATATATAATAACAACCAGACAAATAAGTGTATACAGCTTTCCAGTCTTATAAAATAAGAAGATTCACTGAAGATACACACTGAAAATCCAAATAGCAATTCCCTTCAAAAAGAGAAGTCAAGAAAAAAAGAGAAGAGAAAAGAAAAGAAAAGAGAGAGAGAGAGAGAGAACATAAATCGCCAGCATTGCATTTTTTTAAATAAAACCACAACTGCAGCACCAGTTAGCATAAACCAAGTCATCAACAAAAAGATCAATTTTTTTCTAAACACCAGAGATCTAAGCTGTAAACTCCCAAAGTTTCAATATTAATGACAAAAAGAAATTGTGATGTATACCTGCCACCTTTTAAGTTTCAGTAACTGAAAGATTTAGAGAAGCTCCATTTTGGTACAGCAAAAAGGTAGCAAACAAACAAAAGAAAAGTATGCACTGTTAAGTAATAGCAACAAACTGTGCAAGACTACAGGATGGGGTAAAGTTAAAGGAATATGTTTTATTTCCTAAGGCTCCATCCATAGTTCCTTGGATCAGACTTAGTGACATTCATAAAGATCAGCACAGCAAGTCAGCAACTACCAAATCCAAAACAATCTTAAAGATAAAGGAGGAGGGATATACATAGCACAGTGGCATACAGTAGTCATAATGCTATAGCAAAGAAAGAGACGATGTATTTGGGTAGGAGGTCTATAAAATATATCAATCACAACTACAAAGCTTTTATATAAATATATATGCACATATTCAAAAAGATAAGTACTACTAAACATGTGTTCCAATGCCAGGAGCCGCAATGTAAAATTATTAGGCTACAATATATTTTACATGTATCCTTGCAACACATTCATTTCAAGGTATCATTTATTGTAGATCACTTCAAGCTGGTCAAACAACTTGCAAAACATGCAAACCATAATGTACGTTATCAACTTGCCATAGAGATACTGAACTGAAACCACAATAAGAAGAGAAGTCATCATAGAAGAAATCTTCTGACACACCATATCATTGGGATTTGGGAAGATGTTTGAATTAAGTAACAATGCATATCAAGCGAACTAAGCCTCACTCCATACAACACTGTTCAGTTTATCAAAACTCCACTATTAGCATTTTGTAATTCCATCTAATATAATATTCAGATTAATCTATCTCAGGCAGTCATATATTGTCTTGTGATGCAGCGTTCCATGCCATAGAGGGTCTGTCTATTCTGAATATTCTAGTCCAGAAAAGTAAAAATGAGCTGTGAGGGTTGATCATCTTTCCTATAAGCACATGTAGCCACATCTGGTCACCATTCAAAAGACCGCTACAGTGAAGAATTTTATTTGTCCATTCCATTTGAGTTCTTTTTTATGAACTTATTCAATGTGTGCATAAAGCACAACAAGGGCCAACATCATTATGACAAGAATATCAAGTGAATCAGAGTCCTAAATTCTTTTTCTTTCAATTTATACTTTCTTGTTTGGTCTCATTAAACAGTAAGCTACAAAAAGCCAAAGTTTCATTAACCATGAATTGAAATTATTCCAGATCATCTTCCATGGTTCAAACTAACCAAGCCTTTGGAAGCCTCATCACATGAAAAAACCATAAAAAATAACTTGCACTATCAATGCTAACAATGCACTAATCAAAAGCATTCATATATCAAATCAATTCCGACTGTGGTGCATGACTCAAGGAATTCAACTTGCTTCACTCTTCCAAGCTTTTAGACCAGTTACAGTTTTATCATTCATGATCTTTGTTGTGATATTCATCCATACTTGCATTCTTTTACATGAACCACTAAAATAATAAACAGCAGATGTATTTTGTCAATTTACAACTTCTGCCCTGTAATTCTTTTAATGAACCACCATAGGAGGAAGATTTTCTTATGAAAAAAAATTTTCTATCATCAACTAGTCAATATCAGTTTCTATATCTAGGAACATCAGTCAACGTGCCTTCTATAAATTCCAACAAACTGGAGTAAATCTAAGATAGAAGAGCATAAGAAAAACACCGGATGTTCACTAGCCAATATAAAAATTTAAAATGACATGGTTTAAACAATGCTTTAGGCATCTAGAAAAATATAATTAGATTTCTAAATTAAAATTTTCTATCTGGCCTTATTAAAAAACCGCAGAGAGAAACATGAAGAATGCACACATCAACAGATTTATGGGTTATGAAATACGAGTGTTCGTTTATGCTCAGCAAAAGTAGTTGGTTGCCTTAAGTAGCTCATTAAAACTTCAACAAACATGTTGGAGGCCTCCAGAAGAGAATATTATTGACATGTGCACTGAAAGCATTTTTATCAATAATTGGAAGCAAAGGGAAAATGCTAGAAAAATCAAAGAAAAGAGTGAAGATAATGGTTTCACAGAATTACTAACATCCAAATGAGGCTTCAGCTTTTTATAAATGATTGCTTGCAAGAAGCTAAAGATATCTCCACAGAATCTCCAAACTAAATGCTAAAATTTCATCAACAAAACCAAACCCTTCATTGACAACAGATATTGGAGCATCACACTTCACAACGAAACTAGTGGCAATCAAAAGCGCTGTTCTATTCAGAACTAGCAACCAAAAAAATTAACAAAGATAAAACTAACAATATCAAGAAGAAAGTGCTTATTTCTTTTGCAACATCTACACATACTCAACACAATTTAAAGAAAACCTCAATTCCATGAACTGCGAACGAATTGGGACCACCAGTTCCTTTCAAGAGCATCTAATCCTTAATACTAACACTTATACTGTCTCCCACACAGATTCCCACATTAAACAAACAAAGAAGCACAAATATCGGTAAGTTCATATGTTTAGTGCACGGCTATATATCTTCTCCCTCATGACAAGCAGCATTTATAATTCACTACCCTTATAAAAACCAAAGTATTAGCAGAAATTGACCATATAAATTCCGATTTAGCAAACATAAATCCGCATTCAATTGAAAACAATGAACGCGCACCCCTACAATTTAAACAAACCCAAGTCCCAAAGAACTAATCTCATAACCAGTCACAAAAACCCACATCCTAAAACTCATACAAGCAGATCCTCACAAAATTCACCCATCAGAAACCACTAAATCACAATTCTACTAAAAAAAGGCAAACTCAGAAGTTAAAGTAACAAAATTAACCAAAAATCGAAAATTAAAAAAAAAAACCCAAAAAGCAAAATTTAACATCAAAAAAAGACTTAAAAAGATAAACTTACTGGAGATTTAAATACAATGCCCTCGGGTTCTTGATCCGGTTGGCGACGAGGGTCGGCAGCAAAGCGGTGATAATCAGCGGGAACTGTAAAAGGCGGCTTCATAGAAGAATAGGGGAGCTGGCGCTTAAAGGACTGCTGCATGGAAGTGTCATTGGACTGTGTAGTGGAGTTGTGCGTTTGTGAATTAGACATGGAAAACTGAAGTCAAATGGAGATTGAATTATTCGGTTTGGGTAATTCTGAAGCAAGGGTTTGGGTTTTTTTTTTTTTTTGAGAAGAACAGATAAACTGAAATTGGAGATGTATTGAAGTGAAAGTGATTGGATCAGAGGAATTGGAGAAGAAAGAAGGACGGGATCTGGTGTTTGGGAAGAGAAAAGAAAAAAAAAAAAAAAAGCGGGAGATTGAAAGAGAGAGAAAGAGAGCAGAAAACGAGGGAAAGAGTTGGGGAAGGAGGGAACTTGGTTCGGATATTGATGTGGAGGGAAGCGCTTATAATTAATTCATAAATATTTTTTTTTGTCCATTTATTTTTGGGAGAAGGACTATTTCCCACCCATCTTTTGATGCTTTTTCAAAATGTCACCCACAACAGATAAAAATTCAGTTTTTTCACCTATGAGCTGTTAAAATGGATGATATCTGTTTGCATAAAGATAAAATATCCATTTTACCCTTGTTAGATGAAATAACAAAAATACCCCTCAATTTAATTTCTCAAAATTGATGTGAGGGTTTTACCATTCACCCTCCTTAGGTTTTAGAAACTAACATTTTCACCTTACCTAAAGTTTTTAAACTTTAAAAACTAACATTTTCACCCCCAAACCTAGGGTTTTCATATTTTTCAAAATATAGTCGCCCCCCATAACTTTCAAAACTAGCATTTCACCCCCATTCTTCAACTTCATCTCCCGACGTCTTCTCCGGCATCGTCACTGGCCTCCTCCTTCTCCTGGTGCGACGGCGGTGGTGCGACGAAGAGATCTTCATCTCCTCGTCGCACGGTACGACGAAGAGACAGAGATCTCTTCGTCGCACGATGCGACGAAGAGACCTCTCTTCGTCGCTCGTCGTCCAGATCTGGGAGATCGCTCGACGAAGGTCTCTCTTCTTCTCTCTTCGTGGCTCGTCGCATCTAGAAGACGCAACGACGAAGGACGACGAAGCATCGTCCTTCGTCTGTTCTTCCAGATCTGGACGATGCTTCGTCGTCCAGATCTGGCAACGAAGGGTCATCCTTCGTCGTCCTTTGTAGTCGGAGATGGGAGATCAGTCGAATGCGTCGGCCGTCGATGGTGGCCGAAGAAGGAGCAAACTCTAGGGGTGAAATCTAAACTTTTCAAACTTTGAGGATGGGTTAGTTATTAGTTTTTAAAACCTGGAGAGGGGAAACAATAAAATTTAAAAGTTTTAAGGTTTTAAATAGCAAATGACGATTTTGCCCTTGTTCCTAACTGAAAAATTGGACGGCAGTTTGGTCACGGGTGAGAAAACTAGATTTTCATCTGCCGTGGGTGGCAATGTGAGACGCATCAAAAGTTGGGTGGGAAATAGTCCTTCTCCCTTTATTTTTTCGTTTAACAGCTGTTTTGCTTCCCTTGTCTGTCACCCATCTTTAAAAAACATTCTAGGCTGAATGGCCATTTTTCACCTCAGGTTTGATGTAAAAGTAACATTCCAAAATAGGTCGAATTGAATTTGAAGATTTTTTAATTTGGTCTAATTTAAATAAAAAATTATTTAATTTAAATTTATTAAGTTAATATTAAAAATGATTCGAATTTAATTCAAATTTATTATTAGGATATACGGTTTAAATTTATAGTTTAATTTATAATTTATTGACAAAACGATATCATTTTATCATTATTTAATATAATTAAAATAGAACCACGAGCCAAATTTAAAGTAAATCAAGTTATCTATCTAGTTTGTGAGTCAGATCAAATTGAACTCTCTCTAATTTAAATTTGATCCGATTTTAAAACGAATCAAATCTCTTAACTCAAACTCAATTCTTATTCGAAATAAATAAATTTAAACCAAATCAAATTAAATCGAGTTAGCTCGATTGCAAAAGCAATATAATATGCACATATTTTTTAGTGTATAATTAGTTACATAAATAATATATTGTTATATAATTAAATATTATTTTATTATCAATTTTAAATATTTTAATTATATGATGATATATAATTTATACATTTAATTATATATTTAAAAATATATAATTTTATCGTAGATGAAATGATAAATTACCACATGTTAAATTGGAAAAAGCAAATTTCTCACCCGCCTGCACTATTAATTTTAATAGTAGAAAAGTGTTTATATAATTATATTTAAATGTTATAATAAAGATATATCGGTTAGTATCAATATTATTTTTTAAAAATTTATTAAAGATAAATAATTTTTTTTATTTTATTTAAAAAATTATCATATTTACTTTAAATATTTTAAAGATATAATATAATTTTAATAATTTATAATATAATATTTATGTCTCTTATTTATTATATATTTGGAGGTGTAACTATTTTTTTAGAATTATTAAATAATATTTTAAAAATTTTATAAACACCATTAAACTTTTTTTAAATTTCAAAAACCCTTTTTAAATATTATTAATATTTTATATATTTTTAAAAGTAATAATTTAATCTTAAATATATAATTATATATCATTAATGCTCCTACATATATTTGTATCTTAAAATTAATATAAATTAGCATATAAAATTATATAATAAAATTTTGAGAGTAAAATATTATTTAACTTGATTTTTTCTATAATTTTATAAAATAAATTAATAGGATTTGATTTAAAAATTTTAATAAATAGATAAAATTTGAATTTTTCAAATTTAACCAGCAAAAATTATCATTTCATTATTCTTTGGATGAAAATTAGTTATTTGGCCAATATATTATTAATTAAAAAATAATATTTTAAAGGGTATAGAAAATATTTAAAAGTCTTCTTAGTTTTAAATATTTCTTATATTGTTTAAATTAAAATAATGGTATACTATTTTCAGTCTCATTAGGATTGAAAATTCTAATCCTATTAGTTTGAATATAATTTTTGCTTCAAAAATTTTATAAATACAAAAGATTATCTAAGAAAAGGGGAGAAAACAGAAAGACAATATTATTTATAAAATTAAAAAAATAGAAGTTTTATTGTAATACACAATTATTAATAATTATGCCATGGATGCAGATATTTTAAGAATTGTGTCAAATCATGTTAAAATTCTCATACTGTTATAAACAGTTTGAACGATATTGTCCGCTTTGGGCTTCAGGCCCGCACGGTTTTGTTTCTCTTATGAAAATGCGTCATTCAAGTTAAGGGCTTCTGGCCCCTGCCTATATACACGCTCAGTAGACAGAACGAGAGCAATGTAGGACTTCAGGTCACAACACACCCTCTCATCACTATCGTGCTGATAACGTGTTATAAACAGTCTGAACGATATTGTCCGTTTTGGGCTTCAGGCGCGCACGGTTTTGTTTCTCTTATGAAAACGCGTCATTCAAGTTAAGGACTTCTGACCCTTGCCTATATACATGCTCAGTAAACAGAACGGGAGCGATGTGGGACTTCAGGTCACAACACATACTATATTTTTTCCTTTCATTTTCTTTTCTTTATCTAAGTGATATTCATAATTTTATACTAGTAGACACATTATAATCTTTTTGTATTCTAATCATTACTACTTTAACTTGTCTTGTAAAAAGGTGTATACGTTAGTTAGTAACGAATAATCATTATAGTAGTCGAATCGTATATCAAAAATATAATTTTTTATATCGTATATTACGTTATATCATATTATATATCTTTTAAATAATAAAAATTTATAATTAACGTGTCATCATTTTAAAAAATATCACAAATACCTATAACATTTTAAAGTTTTTCATATACAACCCTACTACATTATTATTTTCTCTAAAAATGTGTATTGATCTATATCGGTAATATATATTATATCATACAATATATTTTTGGTATCGTATTAATTTGATACATTTTATGATACATATCATTGTCCACTTGTATCGTATCATATCATAAAAGACTATTATGTGTCATATGATATTGATAACTATAGTAATCACATCAATAGTTTAGTGCTAAAATGAGCGCATCTATCACATTCCACCCTTAACAATCTTTACAAATCTCGATAATGGCTAACAATGGATGACATAGAAAAACCTTAGACAACTAGCCATCTAAAGATTTGGAGAATAACCCAAAACCTTCCTCATCTACGTATTACAATTAGCCCATCTTTAAGGTTGACACATCACAATTTGAACAAAGTAAAACTCTTAAGCCCAAATAAGTTACAAACAACTATCCCAACATTATTCAATAGGTGCATAGTTTTATCTCGATAATGTATACCCTGCTAAAATGGCATATCTCCATAAAAGAAACAATTCTATAAACATCAACTCTACACCAAAAGACTACTTGATTGTAGCAACAACAAGAGCAATGAAGTGATAATTAGAGGATCCTAAATCCTTCTCAACACAACTCCAACCTAGAGCTCGTTGGCTCCTAAAAGAGTCCATCTGATAGGAAAAAATCAAAGTCTTTTGGAGTATCAGACACTACATACGAACCTATCAATGCGTTGACCTCAACTGTTGATGACATAAGCAACCAAGGTTGTTTAATCCTAAGACCACTAACACATGACCACCTAAATGCCCTTTGGGCCTTTAAGGATATTGTGGTTGAATGTGCTCCAATACAAATCACTCCTCAATCAACAGGATAGGTTTCATGCCCTGCTAGTTGCATTCATCAAAGATAATGGAATTGAACATAAGAGGGGGAGACATTCCCTTAGCCCACCATACAACAACTTTCATTGACTCTTAGTCAGTTGCTCCAAGCTCTTCAATGACTAATAAGGGTGACTTAAAAGGAAAATTTGATGGAGAAAAATAGTGAGATTCTAAAAGATCTAGAGGAAAAAGGCTCAAGAAGGATCTCGACCTCTATAACAAATATCCCTGACCATTCTTATCAATCAAATTTAGACATGGCGATCTAGCCCCAAGCATGAAAAAATGGCCTAACTTAGAAGGACACAACTGATATTGTAATGGGTCTTGCCAAGTCTATGGGTCTTCAAGGTCGAGCCTTAGGCTTGAGCATTAGGCCATAACCCATGCACTGTTCACAAATTAAATAAAAAAATTTCGTTTGTTTTCAAAGGTGCAACTACACCCTTTAAGGCTAGGCCTCAACGACTACTGGCCAGGCCAATAATCATTGAGGCTAGTAGTCGTTGAGGTTTGAATTTTTTTTTTTATTATTATTTTTTGTATAAATTCACTCTCCCTCCACTTTCTAAATCACACACATTTAGTCTAACTTCTCAATTTCTCATTCTTTCTCTACATTCTCTTATTTTCCCTTTTACAGTCAATATTTTTTTTATTCAATTTGAATATTTCAATCTTAATTTCTCTCTATATTTTATTATTTCAATTTTTGTACTAATTTTTTTTTTGTCTTTGGTTTAGATTTTTTAAATAATTATTTAAATTTACTAATATAAATTTGCTTCCTAATCAATACAACCGAAGATCATAAATTACAAGTTAATATTTTAAATCACATTTTGTATATATTTTCAAATGATATAAAATCATTTTATATTGTTAATTATCGTATATAATTAAAAGAAACTTTTTAATTTATCGATGTCGTCACGATGGACTTGTTTTCTATTACAACATTTCGTGGCTTACCTTACACTTGAGTCAAAACAACTATATTTCATATGCTTTATCAGTAAGAAGAACTAACTAATTTCCAAGTTTGGCCTTAAGACAGTATCACTCGTAATTTTTATTATATATGTTGTTATTACCGTTCTTTTAATGTAAATTAACAACATAATTTCTTTTTTATTGTTACAATTTGGTTAACTATTATTTTTTTAAAAATATTTTCATAATTAAAAAACTTAATTTGCTTTAAATGAAAAATGTGTGTAAGTGATTGGAACAATTTTAACTTTTGTAGACTCAATTAATTAGGAATTTGTGTGATGTAAATACTGTAATATAGACCATACACGGTCTCTATTATAGTGTTTATATTGCATCATTATTAATTAATTGATTTTATAAAAGTGAAGTCATCCTTATCATTTAAATACCATTTTCATTTAGAATGGATTTAATATTTTTATTATCAAAATATTTTAAATAAAATTAATAATTAATAAAATTACGAAAGCAAAATAGAAACTAACTTATTAATAAATATTAATGGAATGGTGTCGGTAGCATGTATAGAAAAAATGCAAAAGACACTATTGGATGACCATTCATGTAAGTTATTCAATTCTTTTTTATGGTTGAGCATATGAAAATAGTTGTCCCCGACTCAAGTATTGAGTAAGTTGTAACATCCCTCCCTATAATTACTATCCATCGAAGGAGAAATGTTACGAATTAATATCCGAAGCGTCTATTTTTTTTTCTTTTAAAAATACTTTAAAATAAACGTTTCAGTAAAAGTGTTTAGGAAGTATTCTAAGAAAACTGAAAATCTGGAAGCGAACAAAAGATGTATATACTCATTTGAAAACATGAAGTAATCATATACAACTGTACAATTATCCCAAAAAGGTCCAAAAGCAACAAGAATATGCGACTATATGCATGTAAGATAAACCAGAGATAACCTGCTCCAGTCGGATCTACCTACGTTGATCTGACCCTGCCTCGTAGCTACCTCGATCACCTGTACCTGCAATCATAAAAGAAAGGAAGTGAGCGATAAGCACACTCAGTAAGGGGAAAGAATCAAATAACTATCTCATTTTCTATTCTGTCTCACTCTCGGGACTTAATCTCACATCATAACCTCTATAAGAGATTGAGGGGGTAATGTAGTTCATTCTTTACTATTTGGGTCATACTTTGTCCCATCTAGTGTCTATTTGATACTTTCTGGAAGCTAACTATAGAGATTTGACACTTTTTTAAGCTCGAGCTCTCTTTCTTTCTTTCACTACACTATTTCTGAATTTGAATTGAGCTCTACTGCGAGCAGACCCTACTGAGGGTCTATGTCCTACTACGGACGTGTCCTACTGCGGACGTGCCCTACTGCAAGCAGTGTAGTGTAAAGTGCCCCCTCATAGTTTATAGCATGCATGCGGGTCTTATATCTTACTAATTTTGGTTCCATCTAAATTTATTCATAACTCACTAGACATTACTCTTAGGACGACCCCTAAATCTTGAGCCCCAAATTCTTTTTCTTGCTTTTTTCTCTTTTTCTTTTCTTCTTTTTTTTTTTTCCTTTCCTTTCCTTTTTCTCCTCCTTTTCTTTCTTTCTTTCCTGCCCAAAACTACGAATATTGTTCACAGAACAGTCATTTGGCAGGGCAGGCTTCTTTTTCATGCAATTTAATAGCCCAAACAGTTTCTAATTTATACAAGCTATATATCGTTGAAAAGAGGATTCAAAGAACTTTCCAACAAGCTATAATAACACTCATAATTCAATAGATAAGAGAGTCAAAACGTGAGATAAAATCAGTAGCAAAAACTGTCTCCTCTGTTTATTTGATAAAGCAGTTCTTGTGGTTCATGCAATATTTAACAATTCAAATGATCCCCAATTCATACAAGCTATATATCACTGAAAAGAGAATTCAAAGATCTTTCCAACAATATATAATAGCACTCATAAATCCTTAGATAAAGCAGCCAAAACATGGGACGAACTCAATGGTAAAAACTGTAAATATTATGCAACTTTCTGCCATGAACAAAATAACACACATAGACATCCCAAATGACAAAACAACATTCCTCAACTTCAAAATCATCATTTATAACATAGATCCAAGGAACCAAAAGCCTAAAACATGCAACATATCAAGGATGATTCCCTTTACTTTGTTTCAAGCCAAATCTTTACAAGTTGACTTCCTTCTCATTGTTTTACTTCTTTTATCACTAAAATCACCTTAAATCAACACCAAAACATACTAATATATTCATATAACATACATCCAATATATATATAAACATAGGAAAAGGAAAAAGAAAGAGATCTTTTGGTTACCAAGCTCCAAAAGTGCTTACTCTTCTTTTCCTTCTTTATCTATCTTCCAAAACCCTTCTAAATCACTTACTTTTCTTCAAAAACACAGCAAAGAAAGGAAGAAACTGCCTCCTCTAGAAGAGACGGGAAAATGATGGAAAAAGCAAAAGGTAAAGTTTCTTTTTATTGACTTTTCTCTCCAAACATATATATTGACTTTTCTTTTATATATATATATATATATATATATATATATATATATATATATATAAACACACACATACATTTTACTATATATATCTATATTTAAAATTGAAAATATTTTCAAACATAGTTAAAAGACGTAATTGCCTCTGTAACATATCTGAGGGTATTACATAAGTTAATAAGACATAGTTTGGAAAAACATATCAATTCCAATGCTACTGATAAAATAAAGAGGTTTTTTTTTAATTAAATAAGACAATTAGTAATATAAAATGATTTTACATTATTTGAAAATATAAACAAAATGTGATTTAACGGATCGACTTGCAATTTTACAATCTCTAGTTGCATTTATTTAAAAAAATATATATTAATAAATTTAAATAATTATTTTTAAAAAAGAATTTTTTAATTAATATATAAATGGCAGATACGACCCAACACTAAATATGTAGGGTCATGTTATAAGTCTTATGACTTTTTCAAATTGAAGGCTCGCAATTGTACGTATCTTAGGTTTGGCATGACCCTTAGAGTCGATAGACTATATCAGAATAAGTCTGTCCTAACTTATTAAAATCTTTAGTTAGATTTATGAAACCAATAAGATCACAAAAAAGTTTGTTATTATTATTCTGATATTGGCCATAACACTGACAAATGTCCAGGTCTCCAAGAGCCATTGAAGATCTCATTGTCAGATGATTCCATGGAGAATGTGTAATCAAGATTGTCATTCCCAACCCGCATGTAGAAGGAAGCGAGAAGGACTAGTTGTAAGGGTAAGACATTCCCTTAAGTAAAAATTTATTATTTTACAAAATGACTGGGAAGCAGGCCTCCATGCTCTTATAAATTGTCATACTTTAGTTTGATGCACATTTACCAATTAAATACAAATTCGAATTAAAGCATTTTAGTTATGATGTAACAAGAATAATGTGATTTTAAATTTTGTTTTTATCAAATTACCAATGTGTGCGTGTACGTGCGCGCGTATATATATATATATATATATACACCAAGTATATATAAAAAAAAATCATTTAATATAACAATTATAACACAGAAAAGGAATTATAATGTTAAACGGGTGAGAGTTTTAATGACCTTGCGATGAGAGTTAGAAAGTAAACTACCCCACAATCTCTTGAATAGTGGGTTCTTCAAAATTCCTATATAGATTTACCCAATTAGCTCAAGTCTTGTGCCACCTACCCAAACTTACTAAGTGTAGCCAGCCTCCTCTGCAGTTTGAGACTAACTCTAATCTCGTGCTAATCGTAGCTCATACCTATGAAAGAGAAGTCGTAATCTAGGAATCAAAGCGAAATAGTATGGAAGATATCCATAACTAAGTCTTTACCTTAGTCTTTAACCTTAATCCCTGTAGATACCAACTTCCTCCTCAGATCATCATCTTGTCAAAGAACCTTTAAAAAGTTATCTTTTCAACGATTAAGTTGGTCTCAAAGTTCTTCAATACTCTCCCTTTCTAACCAAAGGAATCCATACAACTCATGCATCTAAGCCCATAAATTATTCAACTCATTTTCTTGCTTTTGAAGCATTATTAATAAAAGGTCAAATCATCCATTAGTGACGTCTTTCATGTCTTGAAACGCCTTATGAATGACTTAGACCACTCGTCCGTCTCTACCATTTCTTTCCTTGAGCTAAACATTTGTTCCTTGAGATGGCCTTTGCTTTGGAGTTAGTCATCTACAAACAACAACACTGGCCAAATCTCGTTAAACAAGAGAGACAACTTATCTTAAAATTACTGAAATCTACTAACAATTTTTTATTAAGAAGTATCAATTTTAAGTTTTGAAAAAGGAAAAGTGTTATTTAGACAAAAAGATATCTTAAAAATAATTGTTTTGTGCTGAAAATATAATGTAGAAATAGCGTAAAATTATAGTTTTCTTTCATAGAGATAAATTTTTGGAGAACACTTAAATAATAAATTGACTAAAACTCCATGCTTTTGCTTGGATGGGTCTTGAGGAATTTAAAATAGGCTAATGAGATGCATAATTATAGGGAAATTAAAAAAAAAAAATCACTTAAAAATAATATTCAAAATTGCCTAGGAAATTGATTATTTCTTTTTCTGGCCTCTAGGAGTTGACATTGATTGGCATGTTGAGATTGCTGAAATCTAATAATCATTTATAAATATATTACCAAATTTCACTATTAAACTATGCCAATTTATCTTCATTTAAATCTATTTACAGCATACAGAAGGATATTTCATGTATAAAGAGCCCACAAAACCAGGCTCTAAAATGTCAAATAATTTGGAAAAAAATAGTCCTACAATGGCTAACACTATCATTTTTGTATGGCTTGAATTAGAGTATTGCAGAGAATTCACACAAAAAGTAACTGAGACATAGAGATGAGAAAATAGCATAAATAATAATAATAATATAAAGAAAACAGCACCATATATTTAATGTGATCAGTTATGCAAATACAGACTTGGTTGCCGATACCAGGCGAAGCTAATTTGCAACAAGGAAACACTACATGTCAGGCATCTCTAACAAAGATAATTGAGATGAAAGCTTTCTGGAATGAAATAACAAGTTCAGAGACAATATCTACATGTCTCACCACAAATACCTAATTGCGGCATCAGTTTCCACAATTCATGTGTCTTGAACCCAGATCCTCACTGTTCTATCATTATCAAGGCCAGCAGATGCAATTTTGTTTTCAGTGGGGTGACAAGTTACAGAAATCACAGTATCAGTGTGGCCTTCAAGCTTTTGAAGCATAGTTTTTTGCTGCAGATCCCATAAGTAAACACACTTGTCCTCTGATCCACTAACAATGTACTTCCCATTTGTTACAGAGAATGTGGATGTTATACAATAAACTCTGTTAGTATGACCTGTATAGACCTTCAAGAACTTACCAGCTGAGTAATTCCACAGCTTCTGCACCCAAAACATAAAGGGAGAATATCAGCAAGAAAAACAACGAATGAACTCATACAATCATTAAGCCTTCATTGGTAATGAAAATTAGAACCTCATACTTATTAGAGAAGAATCGTGCTAGCTCCATCTCAAACATACATTCATCTGAAAATTTCATAACTTTACTAAATTTTCAGTTTTGAACTATCAAACAATAGAACTCACAAGAGTGCTATCGAGAGTGCCGACAAGAATGAACTTCCCGTTGGGAGAGAATTTAGCAAAGGATACTGCAGGATCCTTATCATCAATGAGTGTCTTTAAGCATGTGCCTTCCCCTGCATCCCAAATCTTACAACAGCCATCATGACTTCCAGTCACGATCAGTGAACCATCCCTGTTAAAATTCACAGAAGTAACAGGCATTGCATGAGCATGAATCACTCGTGTACATTTCCCTGTCTTCACCTCCCATACACGAATTGTTTCATCAAATGATCCTGAGACAATGAGATTAGACTGAGGATTAAAATTCACACAAAAGACAAAGTCCGAGTGCCCACGGAGAGTCTTTAGGCAGTCAAAGGGGGCACGTGCATCCCAGATGCGTAGAGTGCGATCATCAGATGCTGAGCAGATGTAGTGAGAATCAGAAGACCATGCAAGGTCTGATATACCATCAGAGTGGCCAACAAGGCAGTGGATAAGGGAGAGTGTTGAGGCTGACCATATTATCAATGTTTTATCAAGAGATGCAGATGCCAACAGGGTTCCATCATTGGAGAATTTTACACACGAGATTGCACGACTGTGAGCTGTTAGGGTTTTTAAGTGGCGGTAGGGTTTATAAGCTGGTGCAGCATTGGCCATTGGTTGTTATAAACTGGTAATTGATTTAGGAGTAGGACTGAATTAATAAGTAAATCTGTCACAAACTATGAGCAGAACAGACTCATGTCGTCAATTGATCTCACCACACAAAGTTATTGTGTTTGACATCGGACCTGTATAGAAAATTTCAACAAAACCAATTTAAGTACCTCTGTGAGAAATTTAGACCAAGTCACAGATTGTTTCTACAAGAAAATATGAAATCAGTCAATGGAAACATTACTTTGGAGAAAAGATATTTCCCTTTTAGATTTACAAACAAATTTTCCACGCTGATGGGCCAGTTTCAAAGACAAAAGCACTCAGTCAAAAATTACTGCCAGTCAGTTCATGAACTGTGAAATTTACAGAGAATCTATCTGGTAAGCGGACTTTTTCTTTTTTAAACCAAGAAAAAGTTACGAACACACTATAAAAATTTCTCGATAACTAGTCTGTATTGACAAGAATCTAGTGAATTACAAGTGAAGAATGCTCAGATGACCAGAACCTCAAACATTATCAAGGTAACTAACAATCCTTGTCCAGATGAACATCATATGAAATGGCAGAATGGATTGAAAGTGCAATCTGTATAAGAACTCTAATAAAGTACGAAAAAAATCCACTAACTGAATTTTAATTCCAGGCCTTTAACAACAAATTTTGCATAAAATTGCGTTAAAAACTTTGGTTCCCAAAAAGAAAACTTCTGTGCAGAGGTCAATCACAAATTAAACATAAAAGAGAAAATTACCCAAAAATACTACTAAGGACAATAATTTTAGCATGCGATTCAAATGCAAAATAAAAACCCAAAACACCAGCAAACCTCACTACTGATTAGGGCAGGTATCAACTAGAAATATAACAATGGAATCAAACAAATATTGGCTGGTGATTAACTGAAAAACAAATAAAACATTCAAATTAGAACCCAGAGAGGAGTTAACACATTCATACCATAAGAAAAGAGGTGATTTTGCAAAAGAATGAACGACTTTGTCCAGAGAGTTTGAAGTCAGATACCGATAACTCAAAAAGAAAAAGAAGGCTTGAGTTTTAAATACGATATATTATAAAGACCACTTAAAAAAATAAATTGAGTAAACCACACGGAATTTTATAATTTTTAGGTTCACCCAAGATACAGAGAAACCTTAAAAGTAATCTCTTTCAATTTTTAAAACCTCAAACACCTATTTATAAGGAAAATTTTATTAAAAAACATAACTAAAATTAAAAATAAAATCATCTTTTAATAAAAAAATTTAAAAAGCATAAAATTTAGTTTTTTCCCCTTAACTTTTAAAAATTAACAACTTTACCTTATTAAACTTTTCAAACTTTAAAAAGTAGTATTTTCCCCCCAAAACTTAAGGTTTTTTTTTTCTCAACACTGGCCATTGGCGCCAGTGCTTTCAACCCTAATCCTTAGAGAAAATTCCAACTAGAGGTATGTACGGTCCAGTTTGATGCGGTTTACAATATTTTATAATCCAAACTAAAAAAACGATTCAAAAAAATTTAAACCAAACCAAATCATTTTAGATTACAAACCAAACTGAAAATATACAATTTAATGCGATTTGGTTTATGGTTTAAATCGAGTAAAAATCATTCACTTTCAATATTTCGTATTCAATAAAAAATAAATGAATTATAAGTGTCTGCAACATGAAACATAACTTAAATGTTAAACATACAATTAAGAATTATAGTCATTCTTATTATTATAATGGTGAATATGTTCTAAGATAAGCTAACTGAAAACATTATTGCTCCAATTTTGTTGTTTAAAAGAGCCTCACTAGCTCTAAAATCACAATCACAACTTCCAAAATTATCACTAGTATGCAAACAATGAGAATTCAACTCAACTAACTTTCCATCAATTTTGGATTGAATTAATCTGTGAACCCAATTATTGCCAAAATAATCCAAAACGTTGTTTTTCCAATTAAAGTGAATAGTAGTGTTCTATTTCTTCCAATTAGGGCTGGATTCGAGCCGAGCCGAGCTCGGCTCGGTTTTTTTATGGCCGGCTCGAGCTGAACTCGGCTCGACTCGAGTTTGACTCGTTTTCAGCTTGGCTCGTTTATGGCTTGGCTCGGTTCGTTTTTCATATCAAAACGGTACCGTTTTGTATATATATATGAATCAAAACGACGTCGTTTTGTATAAAAAATTAAAAAAAAAATTACCGAGCCAACCCGAGCCAGCTCGAGCTTGATCGAGCCGAGCAGAGCCCGGCTCGTTTGGGGCTCGAACCGAGCCGAGCCGAGCTCGAGCTCGAGCTAGCTCGGCTCGAATCCAGCCCTAATTCCAATGGATTATAGCATGCCCTTCTTTATACTGACACCAATATTTTTAGCAAGAAACATATGAGAAAAACTACATTTAACTAAAGGATTACAATCACTAAGAAAAAGGATTAAAATTATACTTCTCACAGCCTACAAAACCACATATAACACACATCCACAAGTTCTCAGAAGTTTGACAAACAAAACATATTGATTTTTTAGATTACTGTTGGTAATATCAGCAACCCAATACAGAATGCAAAAAAAAAAAAAAAAATAGTCAACAACTTCTAAATGTTAGTTCAATTAAACTTTCAAATGATCAAAAGGCATAATTAGTCGGAACTCATCATTGATGTCTTCCATCTACAAAATTTGATAAACTATACATTAGATAATATCATACTAACAAACTTATACATATATACGTTTGTCACTTATATATAACTAGGATTATAACAACTACATATATTTAATTTTACATTACATACACTTGTAAGAGATATTACATATTAAAAACTTGTAACTATAGTGCCAAAAAATTCAGATGAATGAGTTTTAAATGCAAAACCCAACGACTACAAAATCATGAATATTATGATTTAATTAAACAAATATTGAAAACGCAAAGGGCAGCTTCAAAAATTTTGGGTAAGAACCGAGTCATGTTCCCTACTACTTTTAAAGACTTAAATCTATTAGAACCCAAATCATGTTACCAGTAACGATGACAATGAGTTGAGGGATGACAAGTTGACCGATGCTTTAAAAGATGATTGAGACCAGGAAGACAGTGATGGAGCTATGGTTTCTAGTGAGAAAGAACCACAGTGATGACAAAGATTCAAGGTAGATGCTGCAGTGGCAAGGGAGAAACAAAGGCAAGGGACAAAGTTTGGTGCTGCAGTGACTGAGGAGAAACTAAGGTTAGAAATAAAGTTTGGTGAGATGAGTTAATAACTTAGAGTTTTAATAATATTTATAAAATAAAATAAAATATTATATTTATAAATACACACACGGTTTACAGTTTGGTTTAGTTTGAAAACTGTCCAAACTACAACCCAAATGGTAAACCATTATTCATAAAATTTTCAATCTAAACCAAACCATAATTTTTGAATGATTCAGTCTGGTTTTATGGTTTGAACCAAATTATGCACACCAATAAATCCAACTATCTCACTTAGAAATCCAAATGAAAATTGCCTGAAAACCTAAAAAAAAATCGTTTGGAAATCTAGACAATTTTTGTCTAAAATTTTTCCTTCCATCTTTGATGACCGGATGCCTTTCTCGTCGTCAACCGACATTCCCACCATCTTCTTCTCTAGTTGTCGACATTCATTGAACCAATTTCGTCAAATGAAGACAAACTATTTTCGTTCGATGAAATTGGTCTAGTGGGAATGTCAACCGAGGGAGAAGAAGATGATGGGAAGGTTGGCCATCAAAGATGGAAAGACTTACCCTTGGGGAGAACTGTAGTTTTTTAAAGTTTAATAATGAGAAAAATTGTTAGTTTTCTAAATTAAGGGAGAAATTTTTTATAAATTTTTAAGGTTTTAGGATTTAAGAGTAAAATAACAATTTTACCTTTGTCTCTAATGAGAAATTCTAACAGAGGTTAGTTAATAGGTGAATGTTTGAGTTTTTCATTTGTTATGAGTATGTTTTTTAAATTAGAGTAAAATTTGACTGGAAAATGGTCCTTTATCCTTTTACATAATGACTGAGCAATAGACCTCGATAGTCTTATAAATTGTTATACTTTAGTTTGATGCACATTTACCAATTAAATAGAAATTCAAACTAAAGCATTTTAGTTATCATGTAACAAGAATAATGTGATTTTAATTTCTACTTTTATCGATTGCCAACGTGTGCAAGTGTGTATGTTTTTGTGTGTGTGTGTATACTCGTGTGTGTATATATATCAAGGTATATATAAGAAAATTCATTTAATATAACAATTCTAACATAGAAAAGGAATTATAATGTTGACCGGATGAGAGTTTTAATGTCCTTGTGACAAGAGGTTGGAGAGTAAACTATCCCCACTATCTCTTGAATAATGAGTTCTTCAAAATCCTATATAGATTTACCCAATTAGCTCAAGTCTTGTGCCATCTACCCCAACTTACTAAGTGTAGCTAGCCTCCTTTGCAAGTTTGAGACTATCTCCAATCTTGTGCCTACTAATCGTAGCTCATACCTGTGAAAGAGAAGTTGTAATCTAGGAATTGAAGCCAAATAGTATGGAAGACATCCATAACTAGGTCTATAGCCTAGTCTTCAGCCTTAATCGCAGTAGATACTAACTTCCTCCTTAGATCATCATCTTGTTAAAAGAACCTTTAGAAAGTTACCCTCTAAGTAACTAAGTTGCTCTCGAAGTTCTACAATACTCTCCCTTTCTAACCAAAGGAATCCATACAACTCATGCATCTAAGCCAAGAAGTTATTCAACTCCTTTTCTTGCCTTTGAAACATTATTAATAAAAGATCAAATCCTTCGTTAGTGATGTCTTTCATGTCTTGAGATGCCTTATGAATGTCTTAAACCACTCTTCCATCTCTACCATTTCTTTCCTTAGGCTAAACAATTGGTCTCTGAGTTGTTCTAGGCTTTGGAGGTAGTCACCTCCAAACAACAATACTGGTCAAGCCTTGTTGAAAGTTTTGAAGAAGGGAAAGTGTTATTTAGACAAAAAGATATGTTGAAAATAATCATTTTGTGCTAAAAATATAATGTGGAAATAGTGTAAAATTATGGTTTTCTTTCACAGAAATAAATTTTTGGAGAACACTTAAATAATAAATAGACTATTTTCCAATTCGAGTTAGAGATTGCTTTGACTAAAACTCCGTGCTTTTGCTTGGATGGGTCTTGAGGAATTTAAAATAGTCTAATGAGATGCATAATTATAGGGAAATTAAAAAAAAATCACTTAAAAATAATATTCCAAATTGCCTGAGAAATTGATTATTTCTTTTTCTGGCCTCCAGGAGTTGACATTGATTGGCATGTTGAGATTGCTGAAATCTAATAATCATTTATAAATATATTACCAAATTTCACTATTAAACTATGCCAATTTATCTTCATTTAAATCTATTTACAGCATACAGAAGGATATTTCATGTATAAAGAGCCCACAAAACTTTCTGGAATGAAATAACAAGTTCAGAGGCAATATCTACATGTCTCACCACAAATAACTAATCGCGGCATCAGTTTCCACAATTCATGTGTCTTGAACCCAGATCCTCATTGTTCTATCATTATCACAAGGCCAGCAGATGCAATTTTGTTTTCAGTGGGGTGACAAGTTACAGAAATCACAGTATCAGTGTGGCCTTCAAGCTTTTGAAGCATAGTTTTTTGCTGTAGATCCCATAAGTGAACACACTTGTCCTCTGATCCACTAACAATATACTTCCCATTTGTTACAGAGAATGTGGATGTTATACAATAAACTCTGTTAGTATGACCTGTATAGACTTTCAAGAACTTACCAGCTGACTAAAGAGCCATTAAACTTTAATGGAGCGAAATGATATTAACCAATTAGGCACTCAAGTGATCATCGCCCAGAACATCCATTAGATGGGCAGGCCTATTATTCAGTTTCCGTTTTGGGCCCAGTATCAATATGCTAGCCCTCAGAAGAATACTTTATGATCCAGCCCTTTAAGATAATGGAGCGCTAACATTTGGCCCTTGTTATGAATCGACGTTAGAACGAATTTAACATCTCTGATTGTGGCACGAACCCTAGAAAATGTCGAAAATCATGATTGTGTTGGCTAAGGCCTAAGCTTTCCTGATATGACTATGGCTAAACTTCCTATCGTCACCAGAGTTAGAGTCGTCTTTGCTTAAGCAGCAGAATTCATCTGCTTCTTCTATTTTGAATCTCGATCGCGGAGCTTTCTTTTTCTCTGATACCGGTAACCATTCCTGTCTACTTGAACATCTTTTAATTTATCTGAATTATTTTTGCTTTTTTTATTGTTGATTATTTTATTCTTTTGTATGGACTTGCTATATTTCCCGCCTTTAGTGCTTCTTATGCGTAGATCAGTTTATGAAAATCCAATGCTGATCATTCTCTTATAAGCTTTTAAGATGTTGATCTTGTTTTCTTTGGGTTAAACTTTGTTAAACTTTTAACACACTTGTCCTCTAATCCACTAACAGTATACTTCCCATTTGTTACAGAGAACGTGGATGTTCTACAATAACTCTGATAGTATAACCTGTATAGACTTTCAAGAACTTACCAGCTGAATAAAACTCTTTGGACAAAGTTGTTCGTTCTCCTGCAAAATCACCTCTTTTCTTACGGTATGAATGCGTTAACTCCTCTCTGGGTTCTAATTTGAATGTTTTATTTGTCTTTCAGTTAATCACCAGCAAATGTTTGTTTGATTCCGTTGTTATATTTCTAGTTGATACCTGCCCTAATCGGTAGTAGGGTTTCCTGGTGTTTTGGGTTTTTATTTTGCATTTGAATCGCATGCTAAAATTATAGTACTTAGTAGTATTTTTGGGTAATTTTCTCTTTTATGTTTAATTTGTGATTAACCTCTGCACAGAAGTTTTCTTTTTGGGAACCCAAGTTTTTAACGCAGTTTTATGCAAATTTTGCTGTTAAAGGCCTGGAATTAAAATTCAGTTAGTAGATTTTTTTCATACTTCATTAGAGTTCTTATACAGATTGCACTTTCAATCCATTCTGCCATTTCATATGATGTTCATGCGGACAAGGATTGTTAGTTACCTTGATAATATTTGAGGTTTTGGTCATCTGAGCATTCTTCACTTGTAATTCACTAGATTCTTGTCAGTACAGACTAGTTATTGAGTAATTTTTATAGTGTCTTGGTACATCTATAAATAGCATTGTTTCTTTTGCTATATGATTTTGACTTGATATCATGATTAGGTTAATTTCATCGTTAGATTTTGATTTATGTGCGAATAGTTACAATTAGTATCTCTCCTTATAGGGTTATAGGCTAGGGTTTCTGATTTTGTTAAATTCAACTGTGCCTTAGAACAGTGGGTAGAAATCTCTGTTTTTTTTTTTTTTTGGAGAAAACAATATTTTTTGAACTTGAAAGCCATCGTTTATCTAAAATGAAAATCTTTGTGCACACTGGCACCATTTTGATGTGCCTAGTCATGTGGAAAACATATTTACCTGAAAAATAAACAGTGATGTGGAAAACAAAGAACAAAAGATCGCAATCTATTTAGATTGAAGATAAAAAGTGGCAAAACAAACACATCTAACATCTCAATCTTGTTTTGTCTCTTTGTGAAATTTGTGTCAATTTTGTAGTTTAACAATAAAAACAATATTTACAAGTTTTCCCTAGATTAAATAGATTTCCTTTTAACTTTAGAGGAAAACCAATCTGGTAACTTAAATGTAAAAGTTCTACAATTATCTGAATTTTTATGTATTGATTTTTGTTTGGTTTAGTCTCAGCTAATTTTTAGGAATCATGAAGAAGTACGGCTTGCAACTTAGGGTTCAACCTTCACAACAAAAGAAACAACCTACGAAGCCTCCACTACCACCTCCTCTTGGTTTTGGTCAAGATGATGATGATGATGATGTCGAGAGAGAAATTTCTCGCCATGCTAGCAAGAACAAGTCTCTTAGAGAGGTCAAGATTCTAAAATTCTTGTCATATATTTAATCAGCCATCTTTTCATCACTTAAATGTATTATTTGTTTTTTTTTTTTTTTTTGGTAATTTTAAGATTGAGGAGCAACAAAAGAAAGCATTGGAAGAAGATCCATCAGTGTTTGATTATGATGGAGTTTATGATGAAATGAAGGAGAAGAGTATTCATCATAAAGTGCTGGATCGTCAAGACACAAAGGTAATTTCATATGAATGGCATGATTTTAAATTATATATATAGGCTCATGCTTTTGTTAATAATATAGTTATCCATTGATTTGCCCAAACTCAACTTTTTTGCAAATATATCTATTTTTTTTGTTTCAATTTGTATGAGTGGGAAGGAGTTAATCTTAAAAGTTTGCTAATAGTATAGTAAAGGTAATAACTAATTGTAACTAATTAGCAGATTCACTTTTTGTTTGTTGCAGCCAAAATATATTCAGAAATTGATTCAGAAAGCAGAGGAGAGAAAAAGGGAACATGATATTATTTATGAAAGAAAACTTACTAAAGAGAGGAGCAAGGAAGACCATCTTTATGAAGATAAGGATAAATTTGTTACTAGTGCTTATAGAAAGAAACTTGAAGAACAGAAGAAATGGGAGGCAGAACAACGCTTGCGTGATCTTCGAGACGAGAAAGATGATGTATGTCTCTCTTTCCTTCTATTGTAATGTTTTCTTCAGTAATATATTTTTTTTCTTAGTCTTGTATGATCAGTCTGTTTATTGTTATTAATTGACTTTTTTATGATTTAGGCATGTTGCATTTTCTAATGCTCTATATGTCGCTGGTTTAGAGTTAGGTTTGATCTTTGCAATGGTCACATACATTTTCTTTGGGATAATGTAATGCTTGAATGATGAGGTGTGCTGGGATTTCATCATGCAAATCTTTTTCAGATTAGGCCATCTTACCTATATCTCTAGCTTAGAGGAACCTAAGGATTGTTCATTACAGCCTGGATATATTTTTGAGGAGAACACGACATTGAAGAAGTTAGGTGGTATTGGTCCCTTTTTTTATTATGGCTATGTGAATGCCATGTCACATATATTGCCAAGTTGAAAAAATGGGTTCAAAAATATGGTAAGGTTATGGGAAACTCTGGCTTAGATTAAGAAGTATTGGTTTCTTCTGTTTTATTAGTCTAAGCCACCCAGTCTTCCCATCTACATAACAATAATTGGTTGGTATGTGTGATGTTAACTATGCACAAGAAATAAGTACTTAGCATAGTAATATTTGCCTTCATTTGGTAGAAATTTCCTAAGTGAAGCAGAGTGTAGTTTGAGATTGCACGATTTGAAAAATAACTGGGATCTTTTTGGAGCATTCTATCACCAGAATAGGGTTTTTTAAGGTGAAATCCTATTGAAACTTAGTTTTTCACCCTTGGGACTCTGTGAATACTTGGAATACTTTAGTGCATTGTTGATAGCTTTTTCCTTTTGCCTTGTATTTCTTAATTTAGTTTCTTGTAAGAACTTCACATTAAATTCATTTTGATATAGACTGAGTTTTTATGATATGCTGTATTGGCAAAATAGTGAATACTCTACATATGTGTGTCCCAATAAAATATGAGGGTTCATTTGGTACAGTTGCTTCAAGTAGGAATTATTAGATAGTGATATATAGGAAAGATAATCTTTTTTGAAAAGTTTGTTAGCTGTTTGGTTAGAAAATTCAGGAGTTTTTTAGATTATCAGAAAAGGCTGTAATATTAGAAAAATGGAGTCAATTTATAAAATAAATAATATAGAGATTTTTTTAAGTTTCAAGATTTTAAATTAGCTCGTTGAAGAAGCTCAAATATTGAACTTTTCCCAACGGATGTAAAATAATTTAGTTTAATCCTATGAGCTCTATTAAAATGAAACCAAATAACCTAAAATAGTTCAAAAGTGCTTGTAACATTAAAAAGCTCTTTTGGCTAGTAGATGAGTCAAACCAAATAAACTTTAAAAGTAATAGTCAGAAGAGGAGAGTTTGAGAGAGATCTAGGGTTTAGGGACAATATTGCTAGCACTTTTCCAGATGAAGTGTATGGATACTTCAGGCATAAATGACACAAAGTTCTTGTTAAAAACTGTCAAAGGGTTCTGTTATTAGTAACTGAGATTAGGGGATTCATCATAAATATTAAACATATAATGCACTTTGATATAGAAAGCATAACTGTAAATTTCTTGACTGATGCTGATGGCTTTGGACAACTTTTTCGGCACAACTCTCTGGGGCATTTTCCTTTCGTATAATTTATTAGGCTTATTATCAAATACCTTACCCGAGGTTTCAGCTTTGATTAAAGACATTTTCGAATCCTCATAATCTCTCTCTTGTTTCCAGTTTTCTCTATTACTTCCCACCACACAGCTTTCTAACGCCAAGAGCTTAAAATAAATAGGCAAATTAGTCTTTACGCAACTAAACACATTTAAAGCCAACATTTTAAGACTATAAAATTATTAGAGTATTAAGCAAACAAATATAAAATTATTTTTAATATAATATCCCACCCAGGAGCACCGCATGACCAACATTCTCCACCCTTGACAAACCCAGCGTGCCGCTGCTTCAATACTGGAGCATCCACCTCTATTACAACCAAGCAATCTATAGCACCCAAAACTTTGAAACTTTAACAGTGCAACAATTCCCACCCGAGCAACATTAATCCCACAAGATCCGTCACCCTATGCTACTCTGCAACTCTGCACTTCTAGTCAATGAAAAATCAAACTCCAAATTTGTTGACAGCCATCAACAGAGAAGAAGAAAACCCACACAATGCAATTGGCTGTTGGCACAAAATGTCTATTTGATTGGGATGGAGGTGGGGAGGGCAATAGATTGATCTCTTAAATGAATGTTTATGAGGATTGGGTTTTGTTTATTATGGTTTTTTTCCCCCTGTATTTTCTAGAATTTAATATTTTTTGAGGATTGAGTTGTGGTGGTTGTGGTTTTCTTTTTCCTTTTATTTTGAAATTCTATTTTGAGATTCTGTTCTTGCAATGTGCCAAATCTATATGCAGAATCTGTTGGCACATTTTCATGCAAGAAATTTGATAATTAATGTTTTTGCAAATGCTTTGGACTTTGAATTGTTCCTTCAGCACCTTGTAAGTCTTCCTCATTTGGAAAATGGCAAGCCATATAAGCATATATATTGTATGAGAATATGAAATTTAGATAAGTTATTGTTAAACTACGTTATAACTGACTTCTCATATTTTCTGACCAAAGTTTCCATTAGAAAATGGTGTCCATGGAAGGTGCTTGAGGAAAGTAGAAACCTGAGGGGAGGTTCTTGGGGATTTCTGAAAGTTTGGTAGTAATTTGATAAAGGCTGAAATTTTAGGGGAGATCCTTGATAATAAGCGTAATTTTTTATGGCTAGTTTTTCTACAATTTTCTATTTTGTTTACAGAAAATGGGTATTCAATTGAAGGAATGTGCTTTTATACCAATTTGGATGATTTTTTGATGGTGGTGCATCTGGAAGAACCAATCTAGTAATTTGTGGGTTTAGGTTAGAAATTGTTTGGTACATTGTGCAATTGTGCTGTATAACTGTATAAGCAAGCACTGGGGTGGCATCCCTTTTTAAGAATAGCAGTGTGGCAGCAATATTATAATCAGGTTTTTCTAATTAGGCATGTTTACCATAATTTGAATGGTCAAGGCAGGTTTTCTGTTGCTTCTAGTTTTAGTTAATTGAATGAACTATTTCATGTCTGAAAGTAATCTAAAATTCGATGTGAGTTAAAGTGAAACTGAACACTATTGATATAAATTGAAACTTTTACCCATTTTATATCTTATAGCTTCAGTTTGTCTAAGAAATCTACCCTCTTTTGTTTAGTAGTGTTTCTAATATTGTCCACCATTGTGTTCCTTTTATAGGTTACCAAGAAGAGTGATTTGAGTGATTTTTACTTTAACCTTGGAAAGAATGTTGCCTTTGGTGCCGACGATGTCAAATCAAGGAAAGTGAACATGCAGGCTGAAGTAGGGAAGTTGGAGCAACAAGAAGAAAAAGGAGCTGTCAATGAACTTGAGAAAGATCGTTCCCCAACCCATTCCAATTCTAAACAAGAAGATATTCGAGCTGCTGAGTCTTCTAGGACAAAGGAGGGGCATCAGGCTGAAACTTCAGCTCCTCCAATAAGCTTGGAGTCCTCGTCTTTAAAACCAGTGTCCGATGTGCCTATTTCAGTCCAAGAAAAGTTTTCTAATGAACAAACATCGGGTGAGCAACCAAAACGCGACCATCATAAAAGGAGCGAGGATGCATTGGCCGCTGCTAAAGAACGTTTTCTAGCGAGGAAGAGGGTGAAGGAACTATAGTTAGTTACTTGTTCTTTCTTTATGTTTCTGCTCGCATGTTTTAATCTTTTTTTTTAATGACCTTGTATGTTATAAGCATGTGAATTACGTCGTTACCACAAAAATAGCCAAGCCAGAAGGATAAGGTCCAGGATTAGGGGTGTCCATGGTCTGATTTGGGGTGATTTCACAGATTTTTCCAATTGAATTGAAAAAAACAATTCGAAAAATTTGCAAAGCAAACTATTTTAGGTTTCAAAATAAATCAAATCAAACTGAAAAAATATGGTTTAGTGCGGTTTAAATAATAGATATTAATATTTTAAAATACTTGATGTATATCGTATCTTATGATACGATGTAATATAAATTAAAAATAATATGTATTATAAGGTGTATCAAATTAATACGATATAATAAATATATCATATATTAATACATTTTTTAAGGGAAAATCATAGTGTATTAGGGATATATATAAAAAATTTTAAAATATTAAGAATATTTGAGATATTTTTTAAAATAATGATATGTTAATTATAATATTTTTATTATTTTAATTTTTAAAAATCGTATTATATAATATGATATAAGATATGGTAAATTAACTTTTTAATATATAATACGTTATATGATTCAACTGTCATAATTTAAATTTTTTAAACTCATTCATTTTTGGATATATATATATAAAATATACATATAAAAAAATGATGAAATAAATATAAAAAAATAAATTATACACATAATTATATATTAAAAAATTTTATCAAATATAATAATACATATATATTTTAAAAAATATATAATTTATGATTTAGTCTAGCTTAAAGCAAACTATTTTAAAAACCAAATCAAACTAAAATATAATTCTTTTCCTAATTTTGAATCCGTTAATTATATAATGGTGACGAGTTTTCTATGAGCCACATTGGCAACTACTTGAAGAACTGAAAAAATATTTTATTAGAAGAAAAACAGTTACTAGATTTATTTAAAAATTCCCTGAATCCATCATTCACATTGTTGCCGTTTAAACCCCAACCTCTCATTCCTCAAATCATACTCCACATAGTAATTCTGCCAAATAAAGTTCCCCAATATAATCGCTGGCCCACCACCGCCAAACTTGTCGCTAACCACCATCAAACACGCAGCCACGCCACCACCAACCTCCACTGCATAATTTTCAAGCGGCACTGCCACCTCAGCGCCACCTTTGAAATGTAACTTTAAATCAGGGAATTTCAATCTCCTTCTCCCACTTGAAACGTTGAAACAAGGACTCAACCCCGTTAAAACCTCAACACCAGGAGCTCTACTGTAATTCATCTTCTTCACTAATTGACTTTCAAACTCAGCCGCCAATGGCTTCCACACCTCAGTAGTCATGACGGTTGCCGTTGTACCAGAGTCAATAATGGTGCCGCCATTTCCTTCATTATCCAAACTTAAGAATCTGAACGGAATCCTCACTTGCTGCCCGCCGACTGTGATTTTTCGGAGACCAACATAGTAGTAGTCTGAGAAGGCACTGCGTCCCGGGACAACTGGGTTCTTGATAAATGGCGTGTATATTAAACCAGTGGTCTTCTTTTCAGAATCCGAGCCACTGCTACTCTCAAGTACTAGAGGGCTGCCTCTTGCAGTGTCATCGTATATGCGAGAAAGCAGACAGTATGCGAACTTGTCGAGGTTTAGTTGACTTGGAAACGAAGCTCGGCCACGCCCAAACCCTGCAATGCCGGCTGGCTGGCGGGAAGAGACAACAGAGCAGCCGACGAGGAAGTTGGGAATAGTTCGGTTAGGAAAATTTAGAGTTTCTGATAGTGCAATGCCGCCGGTCATGCCGGAGCCATAGACGATGAAGTAAGATGGACAAATCTGAGTACACTTTTTTGAAGAGTCGCAACCTTTGCATCGTGGATTGGGGTGAATCCAAGAACACTTGGGGTTGCGGCAGCCGATGATCTTGGAGGAAGAAGATTGTTTAGGGATGAAAAGTGGAATGTTTTTTGAGGAGGAGAATGAACAGTGATGGCAGAGGTAGCGAGTGGTGCAGGGGAACCAAACGATGTTACTGCCGGTGTCCATGATAAAAGGGATGGTCTGGGGAGGAGTTCCAAACGAAAGGGAAATTGAGTAACCTCCATAGCTGTGAGAAAAGAGTGGAGTTGTGGAGATAGTTTTTTGAGGGTTTTTGAGGTGAAAGGCTCTTGATAAAGAGGAGGAAACTAGAAAATTGAGCTTTTGATAGGGATCTTGAGATGGGTTTGTTTGAGAAGGCAAGAGTGGAATTGTAAGGGAATAGATTAAGGGAAAAATGGAGACAAGAGAGAGGTAGAAGAAGGAAGAAGTAGAAGCCATGGCAATTGAGATGAATGAGCAGAGGGTGTTGAATTTGTAGCAGTGAAAACATTTAGTTATGAATAATAAAGGACAACTGCCCCCTCATTTTTTGTAATTTTCTAGCATTTAGCATGTGAAGACACTTGTCTTGTATCACATTGAGATAACAGAATTCAATGAGGAAAAATATTATAAAAGATGTTGGATGCAACCAGCTAATTATATGTACAAAAGAGGGTGGTTAAGTTGTAATAAGGAAAGGTGGGAAGGTGGTTTTTGTATTTATAGTTGTAGGCAACAGCTAGCCAGCCAACACGCACATGCTGTCCATCTTCAATGTCTCTAACTTGATGGAGCTGGTCCTGTCGGGTCACCTTCTTGCCCTGTTGTAATGTACCAAACTACTTCACAACTCTGCCAAAGTTTTATGTAGATCTAAACAAACAAAAAACATTAAATGTTTAAACATTTAGTACAGTAACTTTTTTCATTCAAATGGTAAGTGCTGTTACTTTAATTCGTCGGATGAAAGAGTAAAATTAGAAATAACCTATAATTTTAAGAGTACTAGTACTTATATTAATGAGGCCAAAAGACTTGTTCCCACCCAAAGTTTAGTCTATCTCCATATATCCACGTATGAGGTTTCAAAAACTTAAATACTTATTTATTATTCAATTTTTGTTAAATTTTTAATTAATTATCAGAGTAAAATTGTCATTTTGTTATTAATATTAAAATAAATAAAATTATATCTCATTTTTCTCTCTTAATTTAAAAATACTAATAATTTTCTTCTACCTAAAAGTTTGAAAAATTGCATTTTCCCCCAAAGGTTTAATTTTTCTAGTTTCAGCGACCACTCTAGGAAGGTCATCAGCCAACCTTCCCACCACTTGCCTCCCATGTGGTTTTCTGGTAATATCACATGGATTTGTGTGTCACTCAAGAATTTGTGCGTCATTCGATTGACACATAGACATTCAGACGAGATGATACATAGATCTATGTGATGTCGTCTGACCATTTTGATCAAATTTTTAATAGTTTTCATGCTGGAAAACCATGAAAACCACTGGGAAAGAAGGTGGTGGGAAGGCCAATCAATGACCCTTTTAGAATGGTCACCAAAATTGAAGAAATCAAACCTTAAGAGAAAATACAACTTTTCAAACTTTTGGATAAGAAAAATTATTAGTTTTTTAAACTAAAGAGTGGAAATGAAATATAATTTTATTTATTTTAATATTAATAGTAAAATAATAATTTTACTCTTATAACTGAAAGAAATTTAACAAAAATTAGATGATAGATAAATATTTGGGTTTTTGAAACCTTTACTTGAAAACAGATTAAACCTTGGGTGGGAATAAGTCTTATGGCCTATTAATAATGATCCAAACATAAGTAAAAATGTCTTGAAGGGGGAGTGCACTGAATAGGAGAGAATTAGAAATGACTTTCATGATCAACAAAATGATAATCAATCTCAATACGTTTTGTTTTGTATGAAGGATGGTAGTGGCATTAGATTATCACAAACAAGCAATGCTGAACTTGGCATTAGGTTTTCGAAGCAGAGCTATGTAATAATATTTTCAAAATCATTGGAACTTTGGTGAATCACTCAAGACCAATATCAAACTAAACAATTGGAAGATAACAATTTGCTGCCAATGTCCTTAATGTATTTTCCTTGGCTTTTATAATTGATTGGCATGTTATCGGTGAAATTCTTTGTATTACTTTCGATTTTTTTTTTCGTAACTTCTGAATATAGATATATTTCCAAAGGTATCAATGAATACAATTCGTTCATAGGAATTCTTTCAGGCTTCAATAAATGATGGGAATATTGTGCCACGGTACTCAAATTCGATTCTAGTTCAATAAATGATGGGAAAATTTATACGTATCTAATTTGAGTAATAGGTATATATTGATATGCATTATTAAATTATTGAGTGATTCTGAATTACGAATAAAATAACACCTAATTACATGATAATATATTATATGTATACTTATTTATGTATTTAAAAATATATATACATAATATTATTCTTCGAAAAAAGGAAACAGGAGAGGGAGTGCAACATGTAAAAGGGAAAACGATATTAAAAAAAAAAATGGTAAGAGACATATATTCATCTTGATTCCTCATACTGAGAAGTGCACAAAGGATACTATATGCTATAACTTAATCCAAATTATGACATCATTATGATAATTTATATGAATTGTAGAATTGTGAATTATAATCATATTTTTAAATTATTAAAGTTAGTATAATTATAATTATAATCCAAAAGTTAGTAAAATTATTATTTTTTTGGGTATTGAATCTAATGAATACTTTACATTTCTAATCCAAAAACTTTAGTATTTGGTATATTATACATTTTAAACAAATAATTAACTTTTTAGATTATTTATCAAACAATCACAATTAGATCATAATTCAATAATAAGAAGTTGTACTAACTATGTAATATATAGTCTAAAATTTGAAAACATGCAACGCCAAACATTTTGATTGTCTAGGAAATAAATTAAATTAAGTCCAAAGACTTATTCCCACCCAAATATTGCTGCTTTCTCAAATTTTCATATTTTAACTTTGAAAAACTTTTTTACGTATCTATGGATTATTAAGTTTATTAATTTTAAGAGTAAAATCATCATTTTACTAACAATTTTCTCTTATTCAAAAGTTTAAAAAGTTATATTTATCCCTTGCTAGGGTTTGCAATTTTTTCTCTTTTTCTCAGACGATCGAAGTTGACCGAGACCCTCAACAGTCCATCCTTTTCACCTGTCGTCGATGACCCTAACTGAGCCTTCCCATCTCTGAATCTGATTAAACCATGGTCAATTTGGTCATTGATGACCTTAAGATTTATGTTTGGTCGTTGGCCAATTTGCTCTATTTTCGTCTTCCTTCGATTAAGGTCATCAACGAAAGGTGAAAAGGATGGGCTCTTGAGAGTCTCGGTCAGCTTTGGTCATCAGAAAAAAAAGAAAGAAATTGCAAACTCTAACAGGGGCAAATGTAACTTTTTTAACTTTTAGGTAGAAGAGAAATTATTAATTTTTAAGGTTTTGGGAGAAAATATGATAAAATTTTAAAACTAACAGATTCAATTAACTTTAATAGCTTATGAGTGGGTAAAAATGTTTTTCAAAATTAAAAGGTGAAACTTGAAAAATATCAATATTTGGGTGGGAAAAAGTCTTTTGGCCTTAAATTAACTATTTTATTGAGGTATCTACTAGTTCAACCAGCTCATGTAGCCATGAAATCCAGATAATGCCCATTTTGCCTTCACACGTAACCTTATGTAAACTCCAACACCCATCATCAACTTTCATTTCCAACAAGAATTCTATAAATTTATACTAAAAAATCACAAAATTCAAACAAGATTTCCATATGAATCTAGGTACATAACTATATTTTTTGTTATTTATTTATTAATGATTATATGATTTGACGTACATTTTGTAGACATGATGTTGTTAAGTAGTTGTATAAACACTAGTGGATTTAAGCGTAATATGATATTTAGTTGTAGGAAATAGAGATTATATGTAATTTTTCATATTAAGCGTAATAAGTAATTTTACAATAAGGGGTTATAACACTAATTATCTTTAAACCTCTTAATTCTTATATTTTAACTTTGAATATAAAGGTTCCGAAAATTATATAAATTACGAGGTTAATAAGAATTTTTTGAAAATTATAGAATTTACATGGCATTTTCAAACTTGGATTTGATTGCTTATGGAAAATCAGATTTTACTGTTATACTTACAAATATACCCATGGAGTTATTGAAGACTTTCCCCCTCTCCCTGGACTTTTGATTAATGGATATCTAACCACGTCCATTTATCTAATCGAAATAAATTCTTAATTTTTGTAAAAATTAAACCTGTACACCCCAAATGATAACTAATAGATTTAACCACCTAGGTAAAAGCAATTAAAGATGTGCAACAAAAAAAATAAAATATAATTATTGAATTTAGTATTTAAATTTTTTTGCAAATACGTATTTTGAGTTTCTGTTTAAAAAAAATTCAGTTTCCCCTCTACAACAAAATATAATTAAAAAATATATTTTTAGCTAATAATACTAAGTTTCTATAAAAAGTTAAATAAATTTAATATTAATTATTATTAAAAAAATAATTTAAAAATAAAGTGGGAGATGGTGTTTTCTTAGAGGTGTAATTGCACTAAGTTAAGTTGAGCACCTTTATATTTATATTTATAGTATACAAATAAGATTTTCAAAATGCAAGTGTAAAATTTAAAACTATTTGGAACTGGAAAACATTTTTGCCAAATTGAGGTATTGAGATCAACTCAAAAGTTAAAGTTGAGCGATTTGAGTTTGAGCTTGACTCAAAATTAGTTAAGTCAAAGCCGATCTCAATATATATATATATAAAATGTTTGAAATGTTAAACTTAAAATATTTGTATACAAATATATTAAACAAGATTTTGAATACATTAACATATTAGATGTGTGCATAATTTAATTCAAATTATAAAACCAAAATAAACCTTTTAAAAATTATTATTTGATTTGTAAAATAATTTGATTTGAGTTGATAAATTTTTAAAAAATAGTTTTCAGTTTGATTTGTAATTTGGACGCTTGTTAAACCGAACCAAATTATAAACTGTATTTTTTTTAATTCATATATATAACTATATTTGACAAAATTTTTTAATGAGCAATTAAGTGTATAACTTGTTTTTTTCATATTTATTTTATAATTTTCTTTACATATATATTTATATATATTTTTGTGTGTGTGTGTGTGTGTGTGTGTGTCTCTCTCTCTCTCTCTATATATATATATATATATATATATATATATATATTTTGCAAGTTTATATTATGCACCGAAAAATTATAGTTCAATTAATTATATATATATAAAAGTAAATGATTTTAATAGATTCATATCATAATTCAAATTGGGTAAAACTATAATTTTCTAGTTTATTTTAGTTTGAAACCTAAAATAGTTTAATTTGGTTTGAAAATTTTTCAAACCGTTTTTTCAGTTTGGTTTGAAAAATTTTCAAACTATATTAAATTAAATTATGCACACCCCTGTAACATGTAATATCATTTTTTATTGGCCAAAGGACTATTTTTCCCCCAAGGTTTTGCCCATTTCAAAACACACAATCGCAACATTTAAAAAACTTAAACATTCACTCATTTCTAAGCTTTCGTTAAAATTTTCGTTAAATATAAGAAAAAAATCGTTATTTTAATAATAATATTAAAAATATATGATTGTATCTTTTTTTTTTTAGGTTTTAAAAACTACCAACTTTACCTCCACTCAAAGTTTAAAAAGTTAACATTTCATCCCTAAGGTTTGTGCCTTCTCCCGTCACCATCATTCTAGCTGAAGATCGATCCTTTCTACCCATCTTGTAGATTCGATCGCTCTGAAGACATTATTGGTGATTGACGTGCAACGAATCATAGAAAGCTGATGGATCTCGTGGTTTTTCGATTCCCATGATAGATCTCTTGTCGATGGTCAAGTGTTGTTTGAGTCGTCACAAATTAGTCAAAAGAAAACGAACTTCATTCGATGAAATTACTCTAATGAGAAGGTCAACAATAGAAAAAAAAGATGGTGAAAAGACCAATCAATAGCGAGAACGGATTTTGGTAGCCAGAGAATGAAAAAAAAAACATTAGGAGGAAAGCAAATTTTTTATAACTTTATTTTGAGAGAAAATTGTTAGTTTTTAAATCAAGAGAGGAAAATAAAATATAATTTTATTTATTTTAATATTATTGATAAAATAATAATTTTATTTTTAACGTTAATAGAAAATTCTTAGATATATAAAAATAAACTAAATTTTAAGTGAGTATTTAAATTTTAAAAATTTTTCAAATATATATTTGTTTTTTCATCGAATCCTGGGTGGGAAAGAGTCCTTTGCCTTTTTTATTCGATTATAAATATAACTAATATGTTGCAGAGAGATTAACCACTCTCTTCAACTCACTGGGGGCTCGAAAGCAGTCCTTCTACGGACAAAGAAGAAGGTAATAAATAATTGTGGAAATTCGGTTAAATTTAATAATATAGTTTAATTATAATATTAATTTTCCTTTATTAATACAAATAATATATTATAGAAAATAATTACCCTTTCTTGGAATAAGTAACGCTACGGCGAAACGGAGGAGAGCGTGCATGTGCATGTGCATGCTCACCTAAAATATTGGGCCCGACTAAAATTACCTTTACTTGCATGCCTCAAACAGTACAATTTCTCTCCATATTAAAAAAGAACTGGATTTTTCCTTAAATTAACAAACTTTTAACTTAACATGTTAAAGTTGTCTAACATAATGCCCCGGGCTGGGGGGTAAATTTAGCGATAGGAAAACAAACTTTATATATAAAAAAAATATAAATTTAAATTTTTTTAAGTGATCTTTTAAAATTAAATTATTAACTTATTTGATTCAATGATTATCAAATCGATCATTAAACTTAAGATTTGATTTGTTTAACATAACTGATTTTACTTTAAAAAGACAATCCAACTCTAGTGGAGTTCTTCGTTTAAAAAAATTTTAAAATTTTAAATCTTAACAACAATTTACAGATAAGTACATTATAAATGAAAGAATTATTTAAGACAAAAGGTTAACAATTGAATATACAAATTTTTAAAATATTACATGAATCAATTACATTGATCTCCCCTCAAGTTTCAACTCTTTAGTGGTGCATAAAAAAGAAAATCATGTTAACACAAGCAGACCACTCTTCAAACTTTTGTTTAGGGTTCGATCGTATAATATAATATAATATAATATAATGTGTATTATAATATATTGATAATTATCTTTTTGGTTACAAAGTTTTTAAGTACTAAAAATCTTGGGCCAATTTTCCAGCCCAAATAAGCCCTACCCCTTTGTTGCCTAGATTGACCAATCCAAATAATATATTAACATGTGCTTTTCTGTTCTTTCCACCATGAAAGGTTTTTTTTTTTTACCCTAGAAATTAAGTTTAAGTATTTGGATTCAAGATCTAAAAGATGTACCAAAAGTCTCGGTTCATAAAGAAGGTACCATCTTAACATTAAATTGTGGTCCTACCCTCACCCGTCGCTCTAATTAAAAACAATTCTGTCCACTTCCTTTGTACCTTAATCGACATCCGTAACCTTAAATTATATCATCTTCTCTATCTCCTCACCTATTTTGTTGATCATATAAATGAAGCTGAAGACAAACCACACCATCTTATTAACTTTGTGTCCACAATAAAAACAAATGAACAAGGTTGATGGTGAGCAAAATGAATACGGCAATGTGAAATGGTCAAGAAGTTGGAACTGTTCCAAACTCACCAAACCCTAATAATAAGATGGGTGGTAAACTAGCAGTAGATGGTGAATTTAATTTAATCCCTCTTTTAAGAGTTTATCAGGGTTTTCAAAACTATAATAGATCAATGAGTTTGATCAATTAAATTATAAACTAGTTTATCACCCGATTTATATATAAATATTAATTTGTTTAAAATTCAATCAAATTTGATAAATCTGTTGAACCAAAAACCTATTTAAAATCAATAAAACTGGGTTTATATAATACTATCAAATTTTTATCTTATTAAAATTTAAAAGAGTTATAATTGTTAAAATTTTAATTAAATTAATGATAACATTTATAATTGGTTTTTCCTTTATTTACATAATAGAGTATTAATTATTTAATTAATATATTTGAAATTATATTTTATATTTAAAAAATATAATAATTAATAATTATATTTAAAAAAATACATAATAATTTAGTAATAGATTAAATCAATTAATTCTTTGATTGAATTGGTTAATTATTTAATTGAATTAATTAAACTATAAATTAATAAAATAATTAATTCAATCACCAATTCGACTTTAAAAATATTGGAGTTTATATAATTGTAGCCTTTCTTTCTTTCTTTCTTTCGTAAAGGTGAAGTAAATTGAAAGCCACACTATAATTCCCCTTTAAAAACTCTAGCTGTGTTTCACTATTTTCTTTCTTAACAAACCCTTCATCATTTCATTTATATGACCCACCAAAAATTCTCTCTCTCTTTACTTGACGTAGTCTTAGAATCTTTCAATTCGTCACTCAGTTTGACGTCAGTTTCATTACTTTTTAACTTGTCTTTTCTACAAATAAAAAAGTAATTTTTCCCTATTTCCTGCTTTTACAAATACATGACAAATTCACTAGTTTAGATCTCTTGCTAAGGCACGCAAAGCAATTCAGCCCCGAACCCCCTCTCCCCCGTATTTTAAAAATTAATAAATTTATTTTATCTTTAAAATTTTTTTAATTTTAAAAAATAGTTTTTTCAATTTTAAAAAATAGTTTTTTCTCCCTCGCTGACAACTATAGGAACTAAGAGAAGACTTTATAGACGATCACTGTTTCTTCTTGGATGGTGACAAAAAGACAGAGACATTCTTTTATTGATGGAGACAAAGAAGCGTCTCTTCGTTGATGTTTTGTCTCTGCCAACGAACAAATGCCTATTATCGTCTCCTCTCAACTATCATTGTGCCGGTTGGTCACCATAGAGAGAGGGAAGAAACTTGAGATTTCGGGATGAAAAAGCTACTTTTTAAAACTGAAAAAGTTTTGAAAATAGAGTGAAATGTTAATTTTCAAAATTTAGAATAGAAAAAGGATAAAAGTATAATTTTTTAATGTTACTAGTAAAATAACAGTTTTATCTTTGATCTCAATAAAAAATTCTAACAGAAGTTAAATGATGATTGAATATTTAAGTTTTTAAAAATTAATGAATATGTATTTTGAGATTTCACTATATCTTAAATGGGAATAAGTCTTTTGGTCAAAAAGAAAACAAATTCATTGTTCTATGTGACATCTAAACTGCCATAAAGTAAGTCTTTTGGCCAAAAAGAAAACAAATTAATTGTTCTATGTGACATCTAAACTGCCATAACGAAGCTCATGAGGTTGCATATTTAGTGTTTGATTCCGTGTCCAATTTCCACAGAAGAGGATCCGAAAAATATGCTGCTACAAGGTAGTCGATATACTAGTTAACAAATTGTTTTTGGAATTAGGAAATGAAATAGGTTCAAAGAATCCAGAGACGACTGCATGCCAGTCAATGGTAAATGAACTCACAAGCTATTGTAGTTCCTTCCGAATGACAAATTAAGGACCATTGCTCAAGATAAATGCCAAGAAGAAAAAGCTATTCTAATTTTCCCTTTAGATCAAGACAAATTTTGTAACAAAAACATGATAGAAAGTGACGTTCGATCAGCCTCACGTCCATCTTAAATGTCATGAAGCAAATTAAAGTAAAAATTTAGAACAAATAAATTTACCATGGAAGTGAAATTCTATTTGAGAGGTGTACATCCGGTTTAATTCAGATTTTAAAGTTTTTTTTTTCAACCAAATTTAAAAAACATAGGCTAAAAATTTTTTAAATTACACTAAAAAAATATAATTTGATGTAATTTAGAGTATGATTTAAATCTATTAAAATTATTATTTTTAAATATATATTATTTAATATAATTAATTGAATTATAATAATCTAAAATATAATATAAATATGTAATATATATATATAAAATATAAATATGCAATTATAATATTTTAAACAGTTTGATTCAATTTTACAGTTTAAATCAAACTATACATCTTCCTAATTCTATTGTTTGTTTTGTCATAAAATAAAAGTTGATGCATACATATATGACCTGATTTTCATATTAACCAAATGAGAAATTATTCATATAACAAAGCAATTTATTCATGAAAAAGGGGGGAAAAAAAAAAGAACTACCGAATAACATTATTTATAGCAGACGAATTTGTTGATTAAATTTCAACAATGCATCGTTGGACAAACTGAAATTTAATGGCGGCGCCAGTGGCACAACAAGCAATGCCTTTATTCTTCCCACCAAACGAGATATAAGCCGGACAGTTAACATTCAATCGATACTTTCGTTCAAACAAAGTCCCAACTTTCGACTTAATTTGCCCATCAACCTTTATATTCAGCAGCACCATCCCAGTATTCAAGTCTTCGGTCAAAGCATCAGCGACCAATGGCGACAAAGGCACGGCATTACCGCACACAAACGGCGACCAAACAGTGATATCTTTGTGACCCTGGTAGGTCGTCGGAAGCATAGTCGCAAGTGTTATCTGCTGGTTCCTGTAAGTAGCGGAGACTTCAACCTTTTCGTAGTATATACCTATATTCTGGTTGGGGTTCCGGGTGGAGATTGTGACTTGAAGATTTGTGGTTAAGACTGTTGGAGATGAGAGGGAGGAGAGGCTGAATGTAGAAAGTGTTGCATCCTGGAGGACGAAGGTTGGTTTTGTAGGCGTTGTGATTACCCAGAACAGAAAGATGACGAGGAGGTTAGCAAAGACAAAGGCCACGATGACAATGATTAGCCATCGTCGAGGCAGCTTGCACTTGCTGTCGTCGCAACACTCCTTGTGGTCGTGGGAACACTCCTTGCCCATATTTGGGGCTGAGAATGTATATGAACAATTGGGTTCAAGAGAATTTGGGAGATGAATTTACGGAGAGAGTTGGTGTTATATGTAGAGGAAATTAAAGATTACGTTAAACATCATGTTATATAGACATTGATGGGAAATTGACGCAAAAGGGCCTCGTAAGTAAATTTTGAAAGAGTCCAAAGCATGGGGTCGATCCCAGTTAAATTACAGTGAAATGACATGTGAATTAAGACCTCGACCGCCTCACTTCACATGTCTGAGAAATGTCATGGGGAATCAGGTCTACGTTTGATTATCATATAAGAAAAGAAGGGGTCTGAGTTTTTTTTCTATTCTTTTTTGAGAAAATTGTGAGCCCCTTGATTGAGGCGTATGATATGATTAAACATGATCTGAAAATTTTATGTGATTTACATGGAAGTGACTTAGTACTTGTATGAATTTATTGATAATTAATTGTTGGTACGTTTCTGAATTGCTGCATTGTCATAAATTATTGATTAATCGAATTCAATAATTACGAAATTATTTATCAAAATGTTTGCCCAAATATGTAAATTTATATCCATATGTGTTATTGCACTCCTAGTTTCGTATTTCTACTTAATTTATGTTTTAAATATATCTTTTGAATTTAAAATATATTAAATATGTATTTTTTTAATATTATTTATTTTTTATAAATTTTTTAAAATATAAAAATATCCCTTATATTTTTAATTAATTATCCAAATCTCTAATCTTTCTCAATAATTTTTTATAATAATTGAATCTTAATTATATGTTATATTATATTAAATTTAATACTTTACGTTTGAATGATTAACTAGAATGTACATAAAAAGTATTAAAATTATATTTAGTATTATTATATTTTTAGGCATATATTATTAATGATATAATATATTATTAATAATATGTCATATTAAGCCCATATATACACATTTCATGTTATTTCATTTTCATGTTTAAAGCAAATTTTATAAGATTGAACAGGCTGTGGTTTCAACTGCATTTTGAATATGTAGGGGCAAGTGCATGTGCATGTCCATGTGCATGTGCATGATTTATTGTTGGCTCGTCATTATCCGATAATGATATATTTGGATTCCTTCATAGCCTATCAAATTCTAAAATCATTTACATCATGCATTTTAATTTTTAATAATTTTAGCACAAAACAAAACAATAAAGTTGTACCTTGGAAACTCCAAAAATCTTATAAATAAATAAAAAGTGTTTGCATTTAGTCTAAACTATTATTATAATATTTAAGAAACTATTCTGAATGCAGTTCTTAGACGTTTCCAATTTATGTTTGGTCAAGTCTCCTTTTTCTAACAAACAAGCAAATAATTTCTTGGTCATAAAAGTTAAATGGGTAAGTGTAAAATCTTTAAATAGTCTCAATTCAAGCTGTTATATTCATAGTTTTACTTAGTAAGCATATTTGATTTGGCTCCAAAAAAAAAAAAAAAAAATTTAGTTTGATTAAAATTTCTCATGATTAAAGAAGAGTATTATCCAAGATAACATATGGGTTTGGCGAAAAGAGGTTGAGGGAAATCACAGTTCCTCCTCTTTAGAATTTTTAATCTACAAACTCTTAATCAAAATTTATTATTTTTTTTTGACACAGCAATTTTGTATATTAACTCTAATTATTTTACTTTTCTAAATAATGGCATCAGTCTGAACTATTTCTTTTTTTTTAAATTTATCCTAATATTTTTCATCTTTTTCTATTCTCTTCTTCATCACTTCCTCATCCCTTGGCTTATCGATAATTCTGTTTTCTTTATTTTTTTTCGCATCAACCAAAATCTAGCCACCGCTTGGATGGATTAATTGGAGAGCCAGAAGGCGACACCTGATAGAGAGAATGAATGGGGAGAAGAAAAGAAAATAAAGGAAGAGAAAAAGGAGGAAAAAGAAGAAAAAAGGAGAAAAATAAAAGAGGAAAAAGACAAGGAGGAGAAGAGAAAGGGTAGGAGAAAAGAGGGAGATTAAAAATAAAAAAGGAAGAAAGGACAGAAAAAAACAGAAGTTTTTTATTTTAACCGAGTTACAATTTGGGTGAGAGTGTGTTTTAAAAATTTATAGGGGTGAGAACTTGTACTTTCCCCCAACATTAGGTGTGAAACAGTAATTTTCTCTATGGTAAAACCTGGGAATAAGGGAAATTATGTGAAGCAGAGAGTGATGAATGAAGTTCAAGAGCATGTGAAGCAGAGGGAGACAATTAACTCAGATGCCAAAGTGAAATATGGTCACTTCAATTAACAAGACAAACCTGGTGGGACAATGTAGTCGGCAAAGAGTAAATGCATGAAGCTGCCATTTGGAATTCCACATGCACCCCTCTTCATTTTGAGAAATGGACATCCCAAGGACTTCACTGTTGCTTTAGGACAAATACTTTGAATCAAAGAGAAATGTGGGAATAAAGCTGAGCTTTCTCCAGGAACATCCTGTACCGAAAAGAGGCAATAATAATAGAATCGTATGCTTCAAGTTATTGGCTGACGGGATCCTCCTTCACTCCATGAAATTCTTAAGTCCAAAACCAAACCGATTAAAAATATATAATACAGGAGAATTTAAAGCAACCCCTTAATATTTTTACCCGGTTTGATTTAGTATTTGATATCTTAAACTAGTTTTCTTTATATAGATTGGATGTATGAAAATTGAAGAAGGTATGCAGATGTTGAAATGGTTAACAGATGATGTAGTGACTATCAATAATGTTAATGTGACTGAAGTCAATTTGAAGCTATGGATATGCCATTTCATGGCAACAAAAGACATTCCCATCGCTCTCAATGGCTGCTCCATCTCCAACTCATAAAGTGAAGTTTATTATCATTTTCTTAACATTTCAATTAGTTATCATTCCAATTAGTTATCATTCATCATTCAAGGGTCCCATGCATACATACATACATGGATATTATCAATTGTTATAGATAGGGTTGAATTCAAACTGAGTCGAGTTTGAACTCGCTTGAGCTCGAACTTGGCTCAGTTCACATATAACTAAGCTCGAGTTCGAGCTTATGAAAGCCAAATTCAAATTCAATTCGACTCATTTTTTATTATTAAAATGACCTCATATTAATGTATATTAATTTAAACAACGTCATTTTGTATTAAAATTTTTAATTGAAAAATCTGACGAGTAACTTGAGCTCGAGATTAAGTTCAACCGAACTCGACTAAGACTGACTCATTTCAAGCTTGTTCGAGTCAAGCTCGAGTTCAAACTCGAAAAAACTCGATTTGAATCCAACCCTAGTTATAGAAGCTAATCATGGGGCCGTCAGGCTAATAATATACGTTTAAGTATGGTGGTTGTGCGTGACGATTTTTGATTCTGTAAGTCGGTCAAAACACACGCTAGTTTCCATTTTTGCTTGGATTTAAAGGAAAACATGTTCGTTGACCTATCATTTCAATATCAAATCAGTGATCTTTCTGAACAGAAAAGGCCTGTCAATACCCTTGATTTCATCTACGTAATTTACCAAACATATAATCATAACTCAGGAGTGTAATCTAGACAATGTTGTAGAGAAGCAGTAGTTTCACGATAAAATCTACCCAAGTGAATATATGAAGCCAGAGAAAACCAAGAAAACCTGAGAGATTAAACAATTGGGTGATTTCCTAGTCCCATCTCATCCTACTTCATGGGTTGGATCAAAAGAAACAAACACTATACAGCAACACTCACATAACAACACCAGAGGTATTGCATAAGACATTAGATTTGTTTGTTTATATAGAAAAAAAGATGGAAACACTTAATTTTAATAAGCCATTCATTACCAATAACCATAAGATAATTGAGCAAATATACAGACAATTGCAGTATGAAAGTCAACCCTAGACATGACTTCAAAGCATTCAATTACAAAGTGTGAATGTAAAGGCCAAATTATCAGACAACTACCAGAACAAGATTTTGAAGGTTTTCCCTGGTTGCTCATGAAAGTCAGCAGTCACATGTCATTACAAAAATCTCCAGTGGTAAACTACTATCAAACTTTAATCACCACTCAAGTCCAAAACACTCATAAAATGATGAATTATTATATGACCTAAAACAAGTAGTCTGTTAGAACACATCTGCTTCTGTCTTGAAGGTTTACCATAAGTGGCATGAAAGAAAGAGCAAAGCATCGTTACATCAGGGGTTCATAGCTGAAATTGGAAAATTCTTGGCTCAAGGAGGAGAAGAAAAATATGTTTTGGATAGCTTTATGCTAAGGAGGTCACCAATGGCAAAAATATTGTTCTCTTAATTGGGTTTTGGATAGTTACAAGGGTCTGATTGTAGCATAGGTCTGTACACATTTATTTCCTGTGCAGTGTATAAATAAATCAGACTTTCTTCTTCATTGCTTCTGTTTTTGTGTGCGTGTTTTGTTTCTTGTAATTGTAGGTGGGACTGGAGGGATCCTGTCATAGTCTAACTCTAATTTCAGAACAACTGTTATATTCATCTCACCCCAACATAATTCAACCTAAAATGCTTAAAGTCACAAAAGGTAACAAAATATTGAGATGAATAATATTTTCTTATAATTTGATCTTTCCTTCCTCAACCACACAAACCTGGAGGAAAGGAATTCTGTACCTTCATATTTGTACAAAATGCTTTATTCAAACTCCATCAACAAGTTATATTCAGAAATCATTCGGAATTCTTTCAGTACATTAGGTTAAACACATGCATGACACTAGTCCTACAATCTCTAAGAGCCTAGCAACCAGCTCTCCACCCTTATCTATATTTATCCATCTACCCATTCTCACTGTCCACATAATTTACTTTAAGACATAAATTTGTACCTACTGCTCCATATGATATAATTGAATTGTTCAAACAGTTAAGAAACCGTTCACATGCACCATCAACAGTAGCAAATCTCAGACAGTATACCGTTTCAAATACATCCCCAAATTATATTATTTCTTGGTCCCTTAAAATCTACTTCTACTTTCCCAAGAAATCCAAACATGAAATGACAGATATATTTAACGCAAGAACAGTAATGATAAATCAGACAACCATCGTTTTCAATTGGCAAACAACAACATCCATTTGAATTGTATGGAAAAAAATACAAACAACTCAATAACAACAGCATTAGTAAGCTTTCATGCAGAAGTGAGTTCTCTTTTTCTATAAACAAATAAAATCTAATAAAAGGCAAACCAGCAGCACTGCAAAGAAGATCGCACAAGGGGTTAATAGTTACTGTGACCCAACAAAACAATTGAAAAAGAGAGAAAAAAAAAAACTATAATGCTTATTTTTTTTCTTTTTCTTTGAAAACTACTATAAAACCACCTATAAAATCCATTGATATCTAAAAAACAGATTGCAGAAGCCTTAAGTACCAGATTATTGGTTTATTTGTTAAAAAGAGATCCAGTCAAGAGACATTGAATCCAACATACCCTAAAATAATAAAAAAGCATTAACTCATTTCAATAAGATTAAAAATTCAAATTTAAAACACATCTCCCTCTCATTTTTCATTAGATCAAGAGAGATTCATAGAGAATCACTGCTTATTGATTGAGTAAAACATCGGAAAGTATATGAGTTAAATACTCAAAATCTAAGCATGTGGACTTTTACACTGGCCTTAAAAACCCATTCAGCCTTTTATGCTGGTAACAGTTTAATAGATCACAGGTTAATATGGCAGGCTAGAGCTTTCATATATGTTTTACTTCAAAAATATATCTAGGCTCTGAATTGGGCCAGAACAACACTTAGTGAGACAAAACCTGGTCTTATAATATGACCTTAACTTTGTTCTGAGAGTGTTAGAGATGCAAGGTTGAGAAATGTGAATTACGGCAAAAAAAAAGCCAAAACATAACTCTTCGAATATGAAAAGAATATTAATCAAAGAGGCTCAGATTCTTCTTTTGGTGACATAAAGATGACAATATTCAATTATCCTAAGCACAGCAAGATTTTAAATTTTAGCTGGTACACTTGAAAAGCATATTGGGAAACAAGATGCAAAATCATATGAAGAAACAACAGTCTATGACCTAAGAAATGCAGATATCTTTCACTCAAGCTTTCAACAATCAATCTTTTGGAATGCTAACTCTTAGATACTTTTACCAAAGATCCTTTTTATCTGAGAAGAAGAATCACTCAGGCCAGTCAAGCCAATGGAAAAGTGAGAAAACAAGAAAAATTTGTAAAAATATACAAAGACTGAACCAAATATACTCCAAATTGAGTTGTGGATACTGAATAGTTTAGCTGGTAAGGTTTCTATAATTGTGGTCTTGGAATTTAAGCCATTTCCTAGAGTTTAAGGTTAGTGAAGATTTAGTTAGAGTTAACAAGGAATGGAGTAAGGGGCAAAAGATGAGAGGGCTAAAGAATGTAGGGGAAAAAAACAGCCACAAGCAGACAAGTGCAGTTAGAGGAGAGAAAACACAGGCATGGTTATTTAAAATCAAAGCAAATGCTAACACTATGGCATGATTATTAGTGGTCGAGTTGATAAAGGAAAGTGATAAGTTGAATGTCAAAGGAGTATTGAACATGAAAAGCTGATAATCAAATTATCTATTACATTAAAATTGAACTCTTTGAAAAATGCGCATAGAACACTTTGTTTCAACATATGAAGTATCACAGCCATTGATTAGCAGCAGGAAGGAGGATCCAATACCTCAATGAGCAGTGACTTACCACCCTCAAAGAAGAGAATGCTCTACGAACATACATTAAAAATGGTTCAAAGCCAAAAGAATAAATGAAGATCCAAAACATTGACACCTGACACTGCCAATCACCTATCCAAACTAGCTGCAATGAAGCACAATTGTGTACCATAATGCAAGATGGCACTGACATTTATCACTTAGTGCTTACCCAAAGGAGCCACAATGCACTGCATCACCTTGGTAGCTCCTCTTTCATTAGCAAGTATCAGATGCTTATCCAAAGAAAACATATTGCAACACCAAAACATAGTGCAATTGCCCAAAAGACTCTGATTTTCAAACAAACATGTTGGATTGCTTACCTTTTATGACAAAGATCTTCACAACTAAGGAAAAAAAACTGGTATATTTTTCCAACTGAGTAGTACAAGTTTGTTCAGAAAAATATTCTTATAGCTCACCTCAATGGTATCACAGTTATGTCATTTTAAGAATTAAGGCATAGTCATGCACTCACCACGCTCTTCTGTTTAAGCGTCTAGGACTCTTCAAGCTCAAGGTCTTGAGGCCATTCAATCCCAGTAAAAAGCTAGACATCCAGGTTCTACCAAAAGGCTACTTAAAACATCCATCCCCTTGTCATCTATAGTTATTTGTGGTAATGACCACTAATAAAATCATGGATATCAGGGCTGAATTGAATCATTGAGATCAAATGCTGAGAGTATTCTCAAAAGCACATATAAACACTGCAAAGCTTCCTATTCATTGAAAATGAATAAAAATCCCATTAATTGTCCATGAATCAGGACTAGTACAATATATTCAATATTCATCTAAGGATTCATACCAAACATCTCATTTGAGTTCTCATTCTTTCAGTGAATAAGAATACATATACTTAACAATTGACACACAAGTATTTCTAAAATAACTAGGTTGATAAAGTAAAACACAAAATCCACTCCAAGCAAAAGAGCCATAACAACTTGTAAATAACAGATAAGGAAAACCAAAAATATTTTCAATTGAATAGCAGCAATAAATAAGAGCATAGATTATACAGCCACCCAACCCCTAGTCCATGTACATCTAAACAGCATTGATTCACATAATAACATATATAATTCATCTTGAAATTACATTAAATCCTTAAAAAAACTAGGTATATTTCAAGATAAATGCGAGCTAAAAACTACTACCCAGACAAACAAACATACCTAAATAGCAACCCTACACTTCTTGGAACCACCTACCAAGTTTCCCGATTGATTATTAGACGAAAGACTGACCGCCGCGTCATCACACCAAACCCTAACCCATTTTCTCCTCAGTCTCCACCCACGGTATTTGAACCTCGCCAAAGCCTCCAGCCTGAAATCAAACTTCACCGATCCACCACTCCTATCCGAATTTATACCATTCAACGCTTTATTTCCAATATAGGAACCAACTACCGCGAACTTGGCATTTAATTCCGTCCGATTGCGTGTGCCCTGGTTAAAAGGAGGCATTTGTGTTTGTGACAAGGGCACAGAGTCGCGGAAAATCGCCGAATCGACGTCGTCATAGTAGACGCTCATTTTCTTATTGGGGTTATAGGCCTGTAGGCGCGCGTCCCAGTTGGCAGTAAGTTGAGAGTTATTGGTAGAGAAGTTGGAAACAGAGAGAGAAGTGAGAGAAAACTCAGGGACACGTGGCCGAACGACGAGCCAAAAGACGAAAAGAATGACCCCGAAGATGATAGCAAGGGCGATCATTGTGATAACGAAGGAACGGACAAAGGCGGGGCGGCGGTAAATAGGAGTCTGGGCTTGATAATAAGGGTTGTAGGCGTAGGGCTGAGAGGACGGCGGCGGAGCCGCGTAAGGGTAGGCGGTGTTGGGAGGCGGATGAAGGTGACCATTTTGGTTGGGAGCGGGATAGCCGCTGACGGGTCTGGAAGGGTTATCCATGGAATTTTAATGAAAGATTTAGAGATAAGATGGGGAAAATAATTTTGCCTGGGTTCGGTCGGGCACGCGAAGATGTAAACGCGTAATGGAACCGTCTCCTTGATGTGTCTGTCAGGTAAAGTAGATTCCTTGCTTTGGATTTTATTTGGAGGAAATATCTTTTTTTTAAAATATCTTTTTTTTAACCCAAGGTCGGTCTGTATTTATTGATTAGATAAATAATTATTTTTTAATAAAAATTTATTTATAAATAAGTATTTAAATTTTTAAAAATTGGTAGATAAAAATTTGAGATTTTATTATATTTTGAGTAGAAATAAGTCTTTTAATTTTTTAAATATAATAAAATTATGTGTATAAACTTTGAGAATACAATTAGATATATATTTAATATGTGTTATTATATGATTAAATAATTTTAAATTAATAACAAAATAATATCTGATAATATAATAATACATATAAATATATATTTATTTGTGTATTTAAAGTGTCAGATTACTCATAATATTGCCCTTTTGGATAAGGCATTCAATAATGTTAATAAAAAACATAAATAAGGGGAAAATGTCAATGAGAACTAGTAAAAAGCAGTGTTTGGAGAGTTGTAAGTGTGGTGGTAGTAAAATTTCATATTCAAATGTAGGCCCCAAAGCCCCATCGAGTCATCCATTATATTTAAAAAATTTAGACTAGTAAACATTGAATTTACACTTAATTATGTTGAAGGTGGATTTAAATCGAATCGACCTTAAAAATAGGTTGACTTAAGTTGGACTCAAAAAATTTTAGAAATGGTTTGAGTTTGTTTTGAAAAAAATTTTGAGTTTCATAACTCAATTTATGGCTCAAGTTCAAAAACTTGTTTTTTGTTACTTTAGAACCCAAATTTGATTTGTAGAAAGCATAAATAAATGCCCAAAATTTTTAGACCCAATAGATTAGGAAACTTAATTGCCAAAAATATAAATGGAATCATAACGAGATAAAAATATAATATCATGTAAAAAATAGAGAATATGTCAACCAGATTCATTAACTCACAATAAAAATTCAACAATATCATATAATATCTATATCTCCTAACAACCCACCAAGATCTTCTAGTCAAATACAACCACCAAACTTATGAGCAATCAAACAAACTCCAATGTGAATCTCTAATAAATTAATTAACAAAAAAAACATATTAGGGTTTTACCACCCAAGATAAAAACTTGAAAATATGTAGTGTATCAATTGACAACAACAAGATAGAGATATGTAATTGAAATCATGGTTGGTCGAGATGAAATTTCACCGGTCGTGATGATTATCATTCTAAAGAGACAATGCGAAGAAAGGTATGAAGAAGGAGAGAGATCAAGATGGATTTATGTTTGCTTGCTTGTTTTGGGTCTCAAAATGGTGACGCTTGAAGATAAGAAATGGTAATGGAGGCTAGATGAAGGTGAGATATTTGTAGGTGTATATAAAGATAAGAAATGGCAATGGAAGAAGGTGAGGTTTTGTGTGTGAAGATAGAGAAAATGTTTGTAGCTTGGAAAAGAGAGTTTATATTATATATTTATAATGATGACTTTTTAAAGTCTTCTAAGTTGGCTCTCACGAGTCATGGCTCTACTCAAAACCGAGCCAAGTTGATGATTGGCTCGAGAGCCATTTTGAGTCAAACTTTATCTGATTCAACTTCGTGTTGCTTTTTCATCGAAGCTATCTATTATGGTTCAAATTCAGTTCGAGTTCACAAAAAATGAACTTAGACAGAGCTAAACCGAGCCAAGCTAGCTTCTAAGATCTAGTCGACTTGGCTTATATCTTGGCCTAAATTGTATGAGCTTTTAAAAATTTTGCCTGCTCATGTGGTTATACATTGGCAGTACTAAATTTCAAAATGTTTAATTAATTGAAGGTAGTTGTAGGAACCCCAAACACAACGAAAATCACAACAGAGGAAGACAATATTTGAGATTCTCATAATACTGTAGGATCAAGAATTTGAACCTAAATATATTCAACATATAGGGATTCAAATAATCCTTCGTTGGAGACTCCATCATCTTTTACTTTCTTGACAAGTGCTTTCACAATTCGCTGTAATACAAGAAGCTTTGTCATCTTTTATTTCTCAAAAAAAGTATATTCAAGAAATTTTATATTGGTATCAAATGAAGAATTGCAATTCCTTGAAAAACACCAATTAACTTCGATCTAAAGCTCTCAAAGGATCCTAATAGAAGAAAGGAATATGGCACTTTTTACCATGTTTGGTAGGAAGCTTCATGTCTATGACTAGAACAAGATTTGATATAATGTATGTAGTGAGTGTCATTAGCTAGTATATGAAATGTCTAAAGGAGGTGCATCTTTTGAGTAAAAAAGAAAATTCTTCAATACTTGCAAGATACTAATAATTATAAGTTGTTTTACAAGAAAGGAGTGTTAGACTTAAATTATGTTTCTACCTATGTGCAAAATCAAGAAAATACATGGTAGAAAAAAAATCAATTATTCGCAGAATTTAAACCCTACTAACCTCCAGTCATTGCTTGAAGAATTTGCTGCAGAAAAAACCATTGAACATCCTTGAATAATGTATCTTCCAAGTGATTCAGTTTCACAACAATAATGTATGTGTATTTCCCCCAAAGTAAACAACTGTTATACATACTACTATAAAAGAAATCGTTGAAAGAATGAGTGGAGTTATGAGCCACTCACTTTAATCTCTATAACTTTTCATTAATAGTTGTAATAGCAAATACAATGTGCAGGTATAAAGAGTTGTTGTCATAGGAGAGAAACCGCCATTTTCTCATTTAGTCCAGAGTCCAAGAGTCCATAAATTGAAATAATGAAATAAAATATATGAATTATTACATAAAGTCCTTTAAGAATAAGTATTATCTTTCATGTTTCACAATGTATTTCATTTATTTATAATTTAAATAATTAATTTTATGTTTATTCTATGTCTAAAATAATTATTATTCTCAACAAAAAATATGCATATAAAAATGAGAAAAAAAATCAACTGAAAAACTAAATAAAAGTTTCATTATACAAAGATGTCTATACATCAAATCACATAATTGAACTTACTCTCATCATAAATACAATATGAGACCAAATCCAATTCGTTTTACATGATCTTTAAAACTTTTTGGTGACACACATTTTTTCAAGGGATCGACAATCATCAATTCAGTGTTAACGTGTTCAATGACTACTTTATTCTCTTTAATATGTTCTCTTATGGTTAAATATTTAATGTTGATATATTTACTTTGCTACCATTTTTGTTAACATAATCAATAAAATTTTAATCAGAGTAACCAACTATCTCCAAATTATTAGTTTGTCTATACATAAGTATGTACTCTTTGATTCCTTGAAGGTACTGCACTATTGGGAGTTTTGGGTTGTTAGAATTCAGTGAGGCAGCGGAATGTAATCCAATCAAGCCCAAATACCTCATTGAGGATCATGTCTTAGGTAAGTAGATTTATGAATATGACAAACACAATACACAGGGTGTTTGAGAATATTATACCTACATTAGATGGCTCATTTGTTCTTATGTCGTTATATGAAGGCTCTCTAAATGACTATGAGGTAACATCTTGGTATCCATACAAAACACAGATGACAAGGAAGCTAAAGCCATACACAATAAGCTACTAGGGCTCTGTGAATGGATTGTTTATGTAAAGGGATAAACGTTCGTCGATTAGGGTTTGCACAAAAAGACTTCTAAAATCATGAAATGCACTCTTATTTATAAAGAACATGATGAACGGTCGTTCATCCTTGATCTCTAAAATCATGAAATGCACTTTTATTTATAAAGAACATGATGAACGGTCGTTCATCCTTGATCCTTATTCGTATGATATGGGATTTATCTAGATTCTCATACACGAATTCAAATAAAACTTTATCCGTATCCAACTTTCGATGAACGTACATTCATTGTCCATGAATGGGTGTTCATAGTCAAGAAAAAAGTTAAATGAGGTTGATTCAATCTTATTAGATAAACCCAATCCACTCGTGTTTTTTATCCCAATTCATTGTCTTCGTCTCTTCGTCGACAGAGACTAAAAATGAAGATGAAGATGTGTTCTTTGTCTTACTCGACTTTGACTGCCAATGAGGGATGCAACCAAAGGGAGGAAAATGTTGGAGATAATGGTCATTGCCAAAGAGAAGAAAAACCTAGGGATGTGGGCGCTAGGGGGGTTGCTGGAGAGTGACTTTTCAAAGGTTAGATTGAGTTGAAATTTTCAGTTTTCAAAACCTTGAGGGAGAATGAGCTAAAATTATATATATTTTTAATATGAAATATAAAATAACGGTTTTACTCTTAGCTCTAACTGGAAAACTAACAAAATTTGGATGACAAGTAGATATTTAGGTTTTTGAAACCTCATAAGTGAAAGTTTGTATTTGCACTAAACCTTAGGTGGGAGTAAGTCTTTTGGCCTATCAAATATTTAGATGATAGAAAAAACACATGTTTTGTTTTTATGATGGGGTCAAGAGTAGTTTTATGATCATCAAGGAAGCAATCAATTGTAACCTTGTGAACCATATAAAAGTCAGTTTGTAGCAAAAACAATATGTGCTTATCAAGCAATTCAATTACTAAAGATCCTTGAAGAGGTTTCCAAGCAAGAAAGGTTTACTCTCGTTTATTGTAACAAGAAGTCAACCATAAAGCTATCCAACAATCTTGTCCTTCACCAATGAAGAAAAGTTGCTAATGTAAAAAGTCATTTCTTGCAAGATCTTACCAGAATAAAGCAATCAATTTTTTTTATTGCAAAATCAAAATTCAATAATTTATATTAAAGATCCACACGTTTCATTGCGTATTAATTAACTAATCAAGTTAGAAAGGTATATCTAAATATTTAAATATTTGAATATCAATTATTTAATTAAAAATGGTATACATAAATTGATCCTTAAAACATTAAGAAATTTAAATTAATCATCCTCCATTCAAAAATTGTTAACTCCTTTTTTTTTTTAATAGATATATTAGTAGTGTATCAACCTTACAATTAAGTCTTATTTGCATTCTAAGAAATTTTTAAAAATTGACCAAAATTTTCAGATTTAATAATATTTCACTATACTTTGGGGGATAAGAACCCTAGATGATATCATTATTTTGTAGACAAATTCGCTTATTCTCATCAACCCGCATTTAAAAAATTTATCAATTTTGATTATATTAGAATTACTTAACAAAATTAAGTTTCATTTGCAGCTTATACTTATAGGATTGATTTCTTTCCATCTCATTCTAAGAAATCTAGAGTAATAAAACTTGTAATTGAATCTACGTATTATCAAAAATATCAATCAAATATTACAATATCATACGATTTGTGACCTATTACATATATCATTTATTAGGAAATAAATCCAAAAATCTCATGTCATTCATCTCCAAAAAAATCTAAAATAATCGGTTGATTTATCAAATAAATAAACAAAATACAAAACAATAAAATATTAAAACTTCCATCAATAACAAATCTATCAACATAATTTACTAGACTTGAGATTGAAATCTTAGAATATAATTAAAACAATATTAAATTAAAAATCTTGAAAATATAAATTTTCAATTGAGGATTGTTTTGATAGAAGATTGAAGAGTTTTTTTTTTTTTTTAATCTAGAAGACATGGATAAGAGAAAAATGCATAGTGTAGCACCATTCTTAGATTTTACGACTTTTTTTTTTATCAATTTGTTGTATAATTATATGTACATATGATTATCTTACATAATTTAATGTAAACATTAAAATAAAACCCTTTTAGATTTTGTTTTACAAAATAAACCAAGGATTTAATATCTAAATATCAACTTCTCAAAACTCTGTTATTTTAAGAAAAGATAAAAAAATAACTTGAAATGATTTAGTCAGGGATAAAATAGTAAAATTATATACATTACTTTTATATATATAATTATGCATAAATAATGATGTGTTACAATGTGTTTCATCTTTAATTTATAATTATTCAATCATATGATGATATGTTGTTGTTTATACACAAAAATTATGCACGCAATACTACTCAGAATGAAAATAAATGTAATTATGGTGAAAATAATTGATCCATGTAGAAAAATAATTAAGTAACATAGAATTATAATAGAAAGATTTAGAAAACAGTTAAGTAATTACCATAGTTGGTCAACATTATTTTTTATCTTTTTTATTTAACAAAATTAGCTCTCATGATTTTCTTTTTGTTGGGTTTATTTAGAAACAAATATATGCAATTATGATTATTGTTGTAACAATTTTTAAAACAATTAAAAGTATTAATAATTTATATAATCATTTTAGAAATATATTATAAACATATAAAGCACATATATGCATTTAATACTCATAATTAGTCTTGGCCACAAGCCAGTTTGACCCGTGAATCGGATCAAAACTAACCTATGTAAAACTAGAATTAGAACCATCAAATTAGATCTGACCTCCACTGAAATCGATACTAGAATCAAATTCTGATGGTTCAATTTAGATTTTTCTTTTTTTTTTGAATCATCGGACTGTCGGTTCACAAATTCATGAATCAAAAATTCAATAATTTAATTAAAAAAATTTATTAACTTTAAATGAAAATGATTAAATTTTTAAAAAAAATTTTAATTAAAAAAGTATAAATTTGCAAAGGACCATTTCTTCGCAACCTTTGCAAAATATATAGCCATTGGGCCTAATAATTTTTAAATTTTTTATTTATTATATAAAATTTTATATATAAATATTCACTCAATCTTTCAACTCTCTCATTTATTTATTCTCATTTCTCATTCTCTCAATTCTCAATTCTCAATACTCTTTCAATTAAATTCTCTCACATTCAATGAAATTTTCTCTTTATTTTTATCAATTCCAATTTTAGTTTCTATAATTTAATTATTATTATCTTTCTATTATACAATTTCATAATTAATTATAGAATTTATCTCTATAATTAATTTTATTTATTATTATTATTTTTCCCATTATCTTTCATAATTTATTTTATATAATTAATTTTATTTATTATTAAAAAATAACAAGTACTTAAAATTATTTACGTAATAGGAGATTTGGTCAATATTCATATACATCAAATATGAGTGACAGATTTTTCAATACAAAAAGTAGAAGTTAATATGTGGAGGTAGAACAACAACAACAATAAGTGGAGATAGAACAAGAATCACAAAAAAATTTTACCTCCGATATTTTCAAAATTCATTTCAAGAAAATATAAAAAAAAAATGGTAATTTTGAAGTTGTTTCTAATTATTATAAGCAAATTTATAAATTCCAACAAAGAAGTGGATATAAGATATTCAAAAGGCACTTGGAGTCGAAGTATATGAAAAAATTAGGTAAAATAAAGGTCAAACACAAATAACTGGGTATGAGTCTCCATGTAAATCTCTATTTATTTATAGTGCTAATAAAAGTAAAGAAGAATTTGTAAAAATGATAACAATAGATCACTTAGCATTTAGTTTTGATAAAAATTTATGTTTCAATAATTATTGTAAAACTATATTAAATCTTGAACATAAAATTATTCCTAGAAACTCATTAAAAAAATCATTATTAGGTTTATATAAAAAACAAAAAAAGAATAAATTCAATTATTTACAAATTTAGATGGATATGTATCTATATGTAGTGATATTAAGAGTGAGTATTGACAAATTCACTCTTATATAGGTATAATTTATAGACAGATAATAAATTTTAATTACAAAAAAAAAATTAGTATTTAAAATGTTTAATGACAGACATACGGTCAATAATATTTATAACATTTAGGGTGTTAGAAGAATATATATTAGTTTTTTAAAATTTTTTCAATTTAATTTGATGATGCAACTGCAAATACGACCTCAATTACTGATTTAACAAAAATTTATAAGCCCAATTTAGGTGATAGATTTTTTCATATTAGATGTGTATATTGTGTTAATTTATGTGTACAAGATGGTTTAAGATATTTTAATAATTTTATTTGTCCAATAAAAATAACAATTTCACTCTTATGGACACATCGCCAAATAATGAAAAAATGGGATCAATTTTGTAAAATACATAATAGAAAACCAAAAATATTTCCTAAAGATGTGCCGACTTATTAGAATTCAATATATGAATTACTCAACAACTTTTTTGATTATAGAAAATTATTGTGTATATTGGTTTCACAAAATGTGCTACAAGTTATAAGGATATTTATAAGACAATTTTAAATGTTTTAAGAAATTTTAAAATTGCAACTTATACTTTGAGTGAAGTTTATTATCTTACTTCTTATTTATTTTTAAATGAAGCCCTTAATATTATTGGGGTTTTATAAGAGGTCGAAAAAGATGTTATTTTAAAAGAAGTTATTTTTTTTAAATGAAAACAAAATAGTTAAATTACTATAAATAAATTTCAGAAATTTTTCCTGTTACTTTTTTTTTTATCCTAGGTTTAAATTAGATGGTGTTACAGATTATTTAATATTATATTATGAGTGCATGCAATTAGATGATGAGAATGAAGTCAATATTCCATTAACTATAGCTATCATTATAAATTTAATTAAAGAAATTTATGTTGAATATTTATTAATTTATGATAACCAAGGTAGTTCTTTTTCCTTTTTACCATATATTGCCTATCACCCACCCAATGTATTAGTTATGATGATTGTATTATGATACAAAAGGACAAAAGACCAAAAGAAACATTAGGTTTCACCTTAAAGTTTGAAATTTATCTAACCACTACTTTTTAGTTTGGTGATAACAATATAAGTAAAAAGACTTTGCAATTCTAAAATGGTAGAGTCAACATACATCAACATTTCCAAGGCATCAATTGTCACAGTGGAACAAACTTTTAGTCAAGGAGGTAATATATTAGATGAAAGACAATCAAGTTTGGCTCACAAATCTAATGAAGCTCAAGTATGCGTGGATGATTGGATAAGAGCTTAATTACACCAATAAGATACAAAAGTGGACTTCAATGAAAAACCCCTTGATTTAACTATGGATAGTTCAATGATAAGAACTAGTAATCAAGAAAGCAGAGGTTAATGATAAAGTAAAAGGGTACCACCAAGTATCGAGTATGCAAAAGTAAGAGAACTACGTATAATTCTTCTAAATCCAAAAAGGATATGTAGGAAGTTTAATTGAAAAATTAAATTCAAGCCTTTTTCTTAATTTTTTTATTTTTAATTATTATAATTATTAATTAAAAATTAAATCAAGGCCACGAATCGAAACCGACAGTTCAATGCCAGTTCCAAACCAGCTACGAACTGACTTATAACAATTTTGATTTAGAGTTTCTATTTTTTTGAATCGTGAACCGACAATTTTAAATTAGAATTATCAGTTCATGAACTATGGCCAAGTCTACTCATAATCCAATGGATGTTTATGTTTTTCACCCATTATGGTTTTGGTTTTAAAGTCAATCAAACACATAAGTGAAGAATTATTTTCTCTTTAGAATTGTTGAATGTTGACTGCTTATTATTAGAACTTGAGGCATTTGACCAGACATTTCAATGGGTCAAGCCAGCTCCGACTTAGCCCATCAAGCTCATAGGTTAGGTCCTAGACCCATACAATAATGGGTCTTCAGATCAGACTGACCCATGGATTTTTTAAGGCCAGGCCAGGTCGGGCCTTAATCGGGTCAACCCATTTAAACAATTTTTTTTAATTTTAATTAAAATTTTTAAACACAAATTATTTTTTAATTATTAAAATCGATAATAGTACCCCAAATATTTTATTTATAATCCTCCAATTGTAACGGAGGAATACCGTGGTTATATAATGAAAAATATTATAAGTTTATAACATAGTACAAATAAATTAATTTATATACTGTATAATTACAAACATAAATAAAATATATATACTATACTATTTATCTACTTGTTTTCAACATTTAAATCTCTGAATTCTTCAAAAATATCTTTTGCCACCTGATTCTGTATTTTGAAATCAGTTTTGACGCAATCTTTCATACATATTATCGCATCAACCATGTTTGGATGTAAATTGGATCCTCTATCATCCAACACGCATCCACCTGCACTAAAAGTATATTCCAATGCTACAGTTAACATCAAAGGTGTTAGTAGATTTTGGATCATGGTAGTAAACACAGAAAAAGCTTTTGTCTTGTCTTTCCATCATGTCAAAACATCTAGTTTTTCAACATTATATCTTTGAACAATTTTTTGATACAATTATAAATTTGACTATAATTTGTACTTTGATTAACAGACTGTTTACCGTTATGCAAAAGAGACTATATGTATGACTTTTTTTTGCCTGAACTATTGAAACTTACCTTTGATACAAAACTTTTTCCAATCCTTTTATATTTTTATTTATAAATATCATATATATCAAATAAAAAATCTTAAATATATTCAACAGGATTAACATTATTATTAATTGACAAATTTTCATTAATAACATCAAATAAATTTTATAGTCCATTAGTTTTTACCATAGGATTTAAAATAGTAGCTGCAAATTAAAATAAAGGAATTTTACTCCAGTATTTTTTAAATTTTTGTTCTAATTGCCTAGATATATTTTGAAAAGTATGATGAGAGTCATAAGATTTATGTTCTTTAAAAATATAACTTATTTCAACCATACTATATATTATTAAACAAGTTGTTAGATAAAACACACCAAACAGTGGTTTGTGGTTGTCTTCAATAGCTTTAATATGGTCATTAGAGCTATAACTATTTTAATCTTTTAAAAATATCACTTATTTTAACTATACTATATATTATTAAACAAGTTGTTAGATAATACACACCGAGCAATGGTTCGTGGTTGTCTTCAATAGCTCTAACATGGTCATTAGAGCTATAACTATTTTTTAATCTTGATATGTCAAAAAAAAAAGGATTCACTGAATCTTTTAATTAGGTATTGAAGTATTATGTTATAAGAACTTTATACCATTTGCATGTTTTTAACATGAGGTATATTGAATTTCACTTAGTTTTAGTATCTATTTTTAATTTTTTTTTCTCAACCCTATTGATTTATATAATTGATGTTATGTTTGTACTCGTGATAAAGATGATAAAATGTATGCAATGACATGTCTAATTACTTATATATGTTTTTTAGTCAAGCTTAAGCTTTCTTGAACTACTAAATTAATAACATGACATGCTTACTTAATATGAAATAATTTTCTATTAAATAGAGGAAATAAATAATTATACATATATTCAATAACTTTATCATTATTTTTATCATTATTTTTGGTATTATAAAAAATAATTAAAAAAATAGAATTATTAATTTTGTATTCCTAAAAAATATTTGTTAATGCACGATAAATTATAAAAATATAATGTGGATATTCTAAATTTCTAAATGTAATAATTTTTTTGCATAATTGTTAATTAAAATTAATATAATGTGCAGTTGCATAAAGATACTCTATATTCTGATTTGTAACAGTCCATAAATTAGAAGTTATTGAAATAACACTATTAAAATTACTTAATTATTCAGTAATTTTTAATTTTATTAATTCATAATTTTTCAGGATGTTTAACCTAAGAGTTAACCTATAAATTCTTCTAAATGTGGGTTTAATATACATCATCCATTCTAAAATTTCATCATCTGTATAACTAAAAGATTGATAAGAAGCAACTACATACCTGATCATGTAGTCCCGCATCTTCATGTGATGTACGTGAAAATTGATATTTCTCCCATGTGTCTAGAACTGATCGAACCTTCTGCTGAATTGGCGTCAGGACCAACAAACCACAATCGGGTGAATGCAATTTGTTTTTGTCCTCTGAGCCTATATGAAATTTTTTTATAGTAATCAGTAACGTGTCAGAGAAGATATCATGTGCCACTCGTACTTGCTCATGTCAAACAAGAGCCACAATGTTTATATATTGCTCGGCGAATTAATTTTCTTTCTATCATTTCCTCTATTCGATTGAAGTTCTCTCATATCATTGACATTTGTTTTTTTTTCTCTTTGTCGAATAATGCGAACATGTACCTGTACCTGTACTACTTTCACCTGTTAGTGTTCTTCCTATTCTACCTTGCATATCATCAATAATATCATCAACGTTAACATGATAATATTCAAATTGATTGAATTCATTTGACATTGGATTCATTTGTAATATTTTGTAATGATAAAATTAAAATGAAAATGAAATTATAAACATAAATAATTATTATTTATGAATTTAGATAGTTTCCCAAAAAGAGTTGATTAGAGAAAATGATATTAAAAATATAATAAAAGAATTGAGATTGAGATATTGAGAGATTTGTAAATAAAATTGAAAATGAAGATAAATTGAATTGGTTTATATAGAGAAAAATTAATTAATTAAAAAATTAAACAACGGCTACTAGCCAGAGGCAATAGCCATTGAGGGCTTTTGCCATAAACAAAAGCAAATATATATATAGTTTTTAATTTTTGTTTTTTAAACAGTGTTGGGTTGAGTAGGACCAGCCCATGAGTTTAATATTAAAATTCATAGTCTGGTCAAAAAGGCTCATCGGTCAAACTTGACAAGCTATAGTGTTGGATTAGGCCTTTTCAAATTGGGTTTAAATTTCGTGTTTTGAGTCAAGCCTCTATTTGGCCGGATCCAATTGATGTGTCTACGTTTGACTAATTGAGAAAATACTTACCCCATTTAAATATTCTTCCCAAAATCTATCCCACTTTTTTCAATATGCATTAACCCATATATTATATAGACAACATATTAATATTTTTTATATTTCAAAACCACAAAATTGTGTCATGACATACTTATTTATAAACTTTTTTTAAAATCTTACTTAGCAAATCCATCTTTTCTGGATGGATACAACTATATTAAATAAGTTAAAGTTTAAATTAATCTCTTCTTCTTTTATATTATTTAAAATTTCTCTTTTTATCATTCAAATTATTTTGATGTTTGATAATTAAATCCTTTTTTTTTTATTTGAAAATTTCTATGGATAAAAAATACCTAAATCAACGATATTATCTTATGCAAGATATAACAATGAGCTTAGTTGGTGACGTGACTTTTGTGTAAGAGATTATGAGAACAATAATTTTTTTTAACATGGCTCAATAGTGGTTATATTACCATGAGAGTTTGCCAAATTCTACTCTTCCGCATTGTGTTTGGATTGAGGTTTTTATCATAATAGTGGTTGATCTGCATATGAAAAATGGGTATGATAGCTAGTTGTCTTTCAAATTTTGCTACATAATAATAAGTAAATCAGCTACCTCTTGAGGGTAACTTGAATAGTAAAAAAGGAGGTTTCATATTTTAAAAAACATAAATTTAAATATCCTTTAATAGATTTTTCGTTATAATAAAATAATAATAATAAATAAATCAGTTATTTATAATTGGTAAATAATGTATCTCATTAAAGATTGTATTTAATTTGAGAGGGCAAAAGATGATATAAATTTGAAGAGTGTGTTTATTTATTCTTTATCAATATGAAAATAAAACACCCTTTTGTTGAATCTTCTTTTGAATAAGTTCACGTTCATGGGAAATGTTTTATTTCAACATAGAAATTGGTCAATCCCTTTTATCATTTTTCTTCTGTTTAATAAAAGTATTTGTGGTTACAAAACATTTTGGACAAGTCATAGTATTACATTTGACTTGGACTCTACAGGATTGGACTTTTTCAATTCTTACTATTCATACACTCATTTCTGTGAAAATTCCTCCATTTTTGTGTTAAAAAATAACAATCGCTCACCTAAAATTAAATTTGATTAAAATAATTAACATTATCTCATCAATTAGTTGAAAAAACATTAAAAAATAACTTATCATAGATTAAAGTCAAATATTTTCAATATCACGATCTCATTATTATCGGTCCTCACCACCTTCTCTTCTATCATGATAAGAGTTGTCATTGATAACAATAAGAAATTGTAGATTTGAGGAAGAAGATGAAAAGGGTGATGGGAAATGGAATAGTGAAATGGAGAAAGACGGTGAAATTGATAATAACCTAAAATGGGATAAAGAAATAAGTTATCAGATCTCTAAAGGTTTTCATTTTTTTTTTCAGATTTGTGTTAATTTGAGGTTATATGATTATTTTAAAATAAATAGCCGAGGTAAACAGTAATTTCAATTTTTGATACCATACCAAAATTTTCTTTTTCATTATAATTTTTTTATTTTCAATGAATAAAATATTATTTAAATCATCTATGAATGAAAAGGGGGTTTTGAGGTCAACCCTTGGATTTTAACATATAATTTACTAAAAACAATTATAATGTTTATTTAAATATATCATAACACCGTAAATAAGAAAAAAACAAAAAAAGCAACAGGCGAACTCCCGAAAAAGAAAAGGGAAATTTAGAATACAACAGAAATATTGCCCGTCATGTGAGCCGTCAAGTGGACTTCCAGATTGAGGCGATCTGACGACTCACATGACAGGCAACATGACCCTGTATTGTAGCCAAATCAACTGAAATTGATAATGTACCTCAGTTTGACCAAAATTAATCAAACTTTACATTGCTCTCCTCCACCACTGAGCTTCCCTGTTCCAGTGACCGAGTCTTCTGCGGCACCAAATTCAACGTTTAAGTTGTTGCATGAAACCTTCATGCGTGTTTCCTTTGTTGGCCAAATCTCAGATACGAAACTTGTTCTAATATATACTTCTACTGTCAAATTCAACAATCTTTCGCTAAAATCTCTGCTCAAAAGTTTGAACAAGTGTTTGTTCACCTGGTTACGCGACGAATCTTTGGGACGTAAGTGCGTTTTTAAACTTTGATTACTAGTTTTCTCTAACTTCACCAGCTTTTCCCAACTTTCTGACAGAATTTTTTTATGATGATATTTGACGATAACATGGAAACGATCGATGATCAAGGTCAGCTTCTCGTTGGGGTTGTATACAGAGAGATCGAAATCATAATCGGCGTTTACTCGAGAGTTTGAGAGAGTGAAATTTGATATGGTGAGTGAGTTGAGAGTGAAAACTGGATTAATGGGATGCAGAATCGACCATCCAATGGAGATAACAAGGATAATCAAAACGAAGAACAAAACCAGTAGAATCATCAATCGCCGAACGCAGAGAGAACTCCGGCTGTGATCAGGCGGCGAAGCTCCGTTAAAGGAGGAATGCGTAGGTGAAGACATAAGAGAATGCTTCGGTTGGTTATTTTCTAGGATGTCAGAGATACAACACAAGATTTCTTTTAAGAGATTTTAAATAGAGATTGGAAGCCGCCTAGTTTCCATTCTGTAGAGAGATGCACGTGGGAATGTCTGTCATATCATATAGAATAAATGGAAGGCATTGACTAAGTCTAAAAGCAATTTCTGAGAAGCAATAAAGAAGATGTATAGAGCATACTCCCATAGGCTTTTGCCTTCTGGGCTTTGTTTGTAAGTACAAGGTGCCACGTTTCCGTGGTAAGTGCGGCTCATGCTCATGCAGATTCAAAAAAGGCAAAAAGATGACAAAATTTTCAACTTGTAATATGAAACATCTTCTTTTGATTGTACGTAAAAATTGACATTTTTTCCATGTGTCTGGAACTGATCGGACCTCTTACTAAACTGGACTCTAGACCAATGAACTGTAATCAAGTGAATGCAGTTTGTTCTTGTCTCTAAGCCCATGTGAAAATTTTTTACAGTAATCAGTAACGTGTCAGTGAAGATGTCTCATGTTACTCGTATTTACATATGTCAAATAAGAGTCATAATGTTTACATACTACTCGGTGAATTAATTTTTTTTTTTATCGTTTTCTCTATTCGATTGAAGTGCTCCCACACCATTGACTTTTGTTTTCTTTATCTCTTTGTCAAATAATATGAACCTGTATTTGCACCACTTTCATCTGTTAGTGCTCTATCTATTCCACCTTGTGCATCATTAATAATATCATCAACGCTAGCATAATAATATTCAAATGGATTGAATTTATTTGATATTTGATCCATTTGTAATATTTTGTTATGATAAAACTGAAATAAAAATGAAGTTATAAACACAAATAATTATTATTTTTGAATTCAAATAGTTTCTAAAAGAGAGTTAATGAGAGAAAATGAGATTAAAAGTATAATGAAATAATCGAGATTGAGACATTGAGAGATTTGTAAATAAAATTGAAAATAAAGAAGAGTTGGATTAGTTTATATAAAGAAAAACAAATTAATTAATTAATTAAAAAAATTAAACATCAACTACTAGTCATAGGCAATAGCCGTTGAAGGCTTTTGCCTTTGTGGCAGAAGTTGTTCTAGCTTTTGCCACAAGCAAAAGCAAATATATATATTTTAATTTTTTTTTAAATAATGTTGAGTCTGGTCGGGTCAGCCATGGACTTAATATTAAAACCCATACCTGACCTAAAAAGCCCATAGGCCAAGCCCAACATGTTGTAGTGTCAGGTCGGGCCTTTTTGGGCTGAACTTAAATTTCATATTTTGGCTCGAGCCTCCACTTGGTCTGACTCAATTAACATGTCTACATTTGACTAATTGAGAAAATAATTACCCCATTTTAAATGTTCTCCCAAAAATCTATCCCACTTTTTCAATATACATTAACCCCTATATTATATAGACAACATATTAATATTATTTATATTTCAATACCACAAAAATTGTGTCATTGATGTATTTATTTAAATTTTTTTTTAAATCTTACTTAGCGAATCTGTCTTTTTTGGATTGATATAACTACATTAGATAAGTTAAAGTTTAATTTAATCTTTTATTCTTTTATATTATTTAAAATCTTTCTTTTTGTCACTCAAATTATCTTGATGTTTGATAATTAAATCTCTTTTTCCTTATTTGAAAATTTCTACCAATAAAAAATACCTAAACCAATGATATTATCTTATGCAAGATATAATAATTAGCTAAGTTGTTAATGTGACTTTTGTGTAAGAGACTATGAGGACAATAATTTTTTTTAACGTGATTCAATTTAATGTTTAAAAGCTTGCATTTATAGTTATATTATATATGTTTTATACCTTTGTACAACCTTTTATTTAAATAATAAGATCAGTAAAATTAGACTTTCATAAGTTACATTACCATGAGAGTTTGCCGAATTCTACTCTTTCGCATTGTGTCTGGAGTGAAGTTTCTATCATAATAGTGCTTGATCCGCATGTAAAAAATGGGTATAATGGCTATTTGTCTTTCAAATTTCACTACATAATAATAAGTAAATTAGCTACCTCTTGAAGGTAATTTAAATAGTAAAAGAAAATATATCATATATAAGAGAACATGAATTCAAATATATCTGATAAGTTTTTTGTTATAATAAAATAATAATAATAAATAAATCAATTATTTATAGTTGGTAAATAAACGTATTCAATTAAAGGTTGCATTTAATTTGAAATGGCAGAAAATGATATAAATTTAAAGAGTGTATTTATTTATTCTTTATCAATACGAGAGTAAAACACCTTTTGTTGAATCTTCTTTTGAGTAAGTTCATGAGAATGTTTTATTTCAACATAGAAATTGGTCAATCCTTTTTGCTATTTTTCTTCTGTTTAATAAAAGTATTTGTGGTTACAAAACACTTTGGACAAGTCATAGAATTACATTTTACTTGCACTCTTCAGGATTGAACTTTTTTAATTCTTCTATTCATACACTCATTTCTGTGAAAATTCCTCCATTTTTGTGTTAAAAAAAACAATCGCTCACCTAAAATTAAATTTGATTAAAAAAATTAACATTATATCATCAATTAGTTGAAAAAACATTAAAAAATAACTTATCATAGATTAAAGTCAAATATTTTCAATATTACGGTCTCATTGTTGTCGGTCTTCACCACCCTTTCTTCCATCATGATAAGAGTTGTTGTTGATAACAACCAAAAATTGTCGAATTAAGGAAGAAGATGAAAAAGGTTACAAGAAATGGAATAGCGAAATGGAGAAAGACGGTGAAATTGATAATAACCTAAAATGGGAACAAAGAAAGAAGTGGATTTTTATATTGTTAGATCTTTGTGTTAATTTGAGGTTATATGATTATTTTAAAATAAATAGCTGAGGTAAACAGTAATTTCAATTTTTGATACCGTACCAAAATTTTCTTTTTCTTTATAATTTTTTTATTTTGAATTAAAAAATATTATTTAAATCATCTATAAATGAAAAAGTGGTTTTGAGGTGAACCCTTGGATTTTAACATATAATTTACTGGAAAAAAAAAAAATTATAGTGTCTATTTAAATATATCATAACACCCTAAATAAGCCAAAAAAAGGCAACAGGCGAACTCCCGGAAAAAAGAAAGGGGAAATTTAGAATACAACAGAAATATTGCCTGTCATTTGAGCCGTGAAATGGACTTGCAGATTCAGGTGATCTGACGACTCACATGACAGGCAACATGACCCTGTACTGTAGCCAAACAACTGAAATTGATTATGTACGTCAATATGACCAAAATTAGTCAGTCTTTGAAAAATCAACTTTACATTGCCCTCCTCCGCCACTGAGCTTCCCTGTTCCATTGACCGAGACTTCTGCGGCACCAAATTGAACATTTAAGTTGTTGCATGAAACCTTCATGCATGTTTCCTTTGTTGGCCAAATCTCAGATACGAAACTTGTTCTAATATATACTTCTACTGTCAAATTCAACGATCTTTTGCTAAAATCTGTGCTCAAAAGTTTGAACGAGTGTTTGTTCACCCGGTTAACCGACGAGTCTTTGGGACGTAAGTGCATTTTTAAACTTTGATTACTAGTTTTCTCTAACTTCACCCGCTTTTCCCAACTTTCTGACAGAATTTTTTTATAATGATATTTGACGATAACCTGGAAACCATCGATGATCAAGGTCAGCTTCTCGTTGGGGTTGTGTACAGAGAGATCGAAATCATAATCGGCGTTTACTCGAGAGTTTACGAGAGTGAAATTTGATATGGTGAGTGAGTTGAGAGTGAAAACTGGATTAATGGGATGCAGAATCGACCATGCAATGGAGATAACAAGGATAATCAATACGAAGAACAAAACCAGTAGAATCATCAATCGCCGAACGCAGAGAGAACTCCGGCTGTGATCAGGCGGCGAGGCTCCGTTAAAGGAGGAATGCGTAGCTGAAGACATAAGAGAATGCTTCTGTTGGTTATTTTCTAGGATGTCAGAGATACAACACAAGATTTCTGTTAAGAGATTATAAATAGAGATTGGAAGCCGCGTAGAGAGATGCAAGTAGGAATGTCTGTCATATCATATAGAATAAATGGTAGGCATTGACTAAGTCTAAAAGCAATTTCTGAGAAGCAATAAAGAAGATGTATAGAGCAGACTCCCATAGGCTTTTGCTTTTTAGGCTTTGTTTGTAAGTACAAGGTGCCACGTTCCCGTGGCAAGTGCGGCTCATGCTCATGCAGATTCAAAAAAGGTCAAAAGATCTTTAGTTGACAAAATTTTCGACGTCTAACATGAAACATTGAGAATAAAGCCTAATGACCCCATTCGTGACTACCCAATTACGATGAAAATTCTTGTTCTGTTTAAAGTCAGAAGTGTTGAGCGAAAAGGGCGTTTCCCATGTAGTTCCGTTTACCCAATAACACTTTGACCCAAGGAATCATTTTTTTTTTTTTAATATATAGAAAATATTCATATAGATGCAAAGATTGAAATTGAAACCGTGAGGATGAAACCACACGCGTGTGATTAGCTATTATACCATTTAATAAAATGGGTATCTCCATACTACGTTCATGGCTAAGAACTAGTGAACAATTGATGGATCATTAGCGATCTTAAACTTTTAAGTGAACTTTATCACATAAAAACATCCCAAAAGATCTTGTCATCCCATTTCACGTAGTACATACTTTACCACTCTTTTTATTTTTTCTTTCTTTAAAGGAAATTGTACTAAACACTGGTATTCCCATTTTTACCCAAACAAGAAGTTAACAAGAAAAAAAAGGAAACAATTAAGAGCCCGGTTCATTCAAAGTAGGAAAATATTAATTCAATAACCTATATTTTAATAAATACATTACTTTTTTAGTTTATCATAAGTTTATCAAATAATAAAAAATTCTAATAAATTAGAATTTATTATCAATAATAATTTGATTACCCATTAAATATTGAAATATTATCAAATTAATTTTACTTTTGTTATAATTTTAATCTTATTTATCAATTTTTTCATAAAAATAACTTTATTTTTAATTAATATAACAAATAATATGAAAAATATATTAGAATAATTATATCCAATAATATTTATGATATTTAAATAAAATAATATCTTTATTTTTTTATTATATCTAACCAAATATAATAATTATTTATATTTATTAGAATTTGTCCCAGTAATCTTTTAGTTAATCTATTTTTGTAGTCATATTTTATTAATATGACAAGTTCACTTAATATGAAATAATTTTTTATTAAATGAAGGAGATAATGATTATATATGTATTTAATAATTTTATCATTATTTTTAGTATCATCAAAAGTAATTAAAAAAATAGAATTATCAATTTTATATTCCTCAAAAATATTTTCTAATGCATGATAAATTGTAAGATTATCATGCGGATATTCAAAATTTCTAAATGAAATAATTTTTTTGCATAACTGTCAATCAAAATTAATATAATGTGCAGTAGCACAAATATACCCTATAGCTTGATTTATAGCCTTCCATAAATCAAAAGTTTTTGAAATAACACCATTAAAATTACTTAATTTTTCGGTAACTTTTAATTTCATTAATTCATAATTTCTCAAGATGTCTGACCTAAAAGTTGACCTTCTAATTCTTCTAAATGTTGGTTGAATGCTATTTTGTATCATCCATTCTAAAATTTAATCATTTGCATAACTAAAAGATTGATCAGAAATAATTACATATCTGGTCATGTAGTCCCACATCTTCTTTTGATTGTACGTAAATATTGACATTTCTCTCATGTGTCTAGAACTGATCGGACCTCCTACTGAACTGGCCTCTAGACCAATGAACCGTAATCAAGTGAATGCAGTTTATTTTTGTCTTCTACGCCTATGTGAAAATTTTTTACAGTATTCAGAAACATATCGGTGAAGATGTCTCGTGCCACTAGTACTTGCACATGTTAAACAAGAGCCATAATGTTTACATACTACTTGATGAATTAATTTTTTTTTATCGTTTTCTATATTCGATCGAAGTGCTCCCACACTATTGACGTTTGTTTTCTTTATCTCTTTATCAAATAATATGAATCTGTATTTGTACCACTTTCATCTGCTAGTGCTCTATCTATTCCATCTTGTGCATCATTAATAATATCATCAATGCTAGTATAATAATATTCAAGTGGATTGAATTCATTTGACATTGGATCCATTTGTAATATTTTGTAATGATAAAATTGAAATGAAAATGAAGTTATAAACACAAATAATTATTATTTGTGAATTCAGATAGTTTTCAAATAAAAGTTGATAAGAGAAAATGAGATTATAAGTATAATGAAAGAATTGAGATTGTGATATTGAAAGATTTATAAATAAAATTGAAAATGAAAAAGAGTTGAATTAGTTTATATAGAGAAAAATAAATTAATTAATTAATTAAAAAAATTAAACACCAACTACTAGTCAAAGGTAGTAGCCATTGCCGTTGAAGGCTTTTGCCTTTGTAGGCGAAGTTGTTCTAGCTTCTGCCACGAGCAACAACAAATATATATATTTTAATTTTTTTTTTAAATAATATTGAGTCGAATCAGGTCAGTCATAGACTTAATATTAAAACTCATACCTGACCCAAAAAGCCCATAGGCTAAGCCCAACACATTGTAGTGTCAGGTTGGGCCTTTTCAAACTGAGCTTAAATTTCATATTTTGGGTTGGGCCTCCATTTGGCCTAACCCAATGAATGTGCCTACATTTGACTAATTGAGAAAATAATTACCCCATTTTAAATGTTCTTCCAAAAATCTATCCCACTTTTTCAATATACATTAACCCCTATATTATATAGACAATATATTTATATTATTTATATTTCAATACAACAAAAATTGTGCCTTCGATGTATTTATTTAAAAACTTTTTTTTAAATCTTACTTAATAAATCTGTCTATTTTAGATTAATACAACTAAGTTAGATTAGTTAAAGTTTAATTTAATCTCTTATTCTTTTATATTATTTAAAATCTCTCTTTTTATCACTTAAATTATCTTAATGTTTGATAATTAAATCTCTTTTTTCTTATTTGAAAATTTTTACCTATAAAAAATACCTAAACCAATGATATTATCTTATGCAAGATCTAATAATTAGCTAAGTTTGTGATGTGACTTTTGTGTAAGAGATTATGAGGGTAATAATTTTTTTAAATTTGATCCAATTTGATATTTAAAAACTTACATTTATAGTTATGTTATATACATTTTATACATTTGTATAACCTTTTATTTAAATGATAAGATCAGTAAAATTAGACTTCTATAAGTTACATTACCATGAGGGTTTGCCAAATTCTACTCTTCCGCACTGTGTTTGGAGTGAGGTTTCTATCATAATAGTGGTTGATCCACATGTGAAAAATGGGTATAATAGCTATTTGTCTTTCAAATTTCACTACATAATAATAAGTAAATGAGGTACCTCTTGAAGATAATTTGAATAGTAAGAAAGAAGATATCATATATAAGAGAACATGAGTTCAAATATTTTCTTATGAGTTTTTTGTTATAATAAAATAATAATAATAATAAATAAGTTAGTTATTTATAATTCGTAAATAAATGTATTCAGTTAAAGATTGCATTTAATTTGAAATGGCAGAAAATGATATAAATTTAAAGAGTGTATTTATTTATTCTTTATCAATATGAAAATAAAACACCCTTTGTTGAATCTTCTTTTGAGTAAGTTCATGGGAATGTTTTATTTCAACATAGAAATTGGCCAATCCTTTTTATCATTTTTCTTCTGTTTAATAAAAGTATTTGTGGTTACAAAACATTTTGGACAAGTCGTAGAAGTACATTTGATTGGGACTCTTCAGGATTGGACTTTGTCAATTCTTACTATTCATACACTCATCTCTGTGAAAATTCCTCCATTTTTGTGTTAAAAAATAACAACCGCTCACCTAAAATTAAATTTGATTAAAAAAATTAACGTTGTTGAAAAAACATTAGAAAATAGTTTATCATAGATTAAACTCAAATATTTTTAATATTACGATCTTATTGTTGTCAGTTTTCACCACCCTCTCTCCCATCATAATAAGAGTTGTCATTGACAACAACCTAAAATAGTCGAATTGAGAAAGAAAATGAATATGGTTATGGGAAATAGAATAGTGAAATAGCAAAAGATTGTGAAATTGATAATAACCTAAAATGGGAAACAAAGAAACAAGTGGATTCTTGTATTATTAGATCTCTAAAGATTTTTTTTCCTTTAGATTTATATTAATTTGAGGTTATATGATTATTTTAAAATAAATAGTTGAGATAAACAGTAATTTCAATTTTTGATACCATACCCAAATTTTCTTTTTCATTATCATTTTTTTATTTTTAATGAATAAAATATTATTTAAATCATCTATGAATGAAAAGGGGGTTTTGAGGTCAACCCTTGGATTTTAACATATAATTTACTAAAAACAATTATAATTCATAACACACTAAATAAGAAAATAAAAAAAAAAGCAACAGGCGAACTCCCGAAAAAGAAAAGGGAAATTTAGAATACAACGGAAATATTGCCTGTCATGTGAGCCGTCAAGTGGACTTCCAGATTGAGGCGATCTGACGACTCACATGGCAGGCAACATGACCCTGTATTGTAGCCAAATCAACTGAAATTGATTATGTACGTCAATATGACCAAAATTAGTCAGCCTTTGAAAAATCAACTTTACATTGCCCTCCTCTACCACTGAGCGTCCCTGTTCCAGTGACCGAGTCTTCTGCGGCACCAAATGCAACTTTTAAGTTGTTGCATGAAACCTTCATGCGTGTTTCCTTTGTTGGCCAAATCTCAGATTCAAAACTTGTTCTAATATATACTTCTACTGTCAAATTCAACGATCTTCCTCTAAAATCTGTGCTCAAAAGTTTGAACAAGTGTTTGTTCACTCGGTTACCCGACGAGTGTTTGGGACGTAAGTGCGTTTTTAAACTTTGATTACCAGTTTTCTCTAACTTCACCTGCTTTTCCCAACTTTCTGACAGAATTTCTTTATAATGATATTTGACGATAACATGGAAACGATCGATGATCAAGGTCAGCTTCTCGTTGGGGTTGTCTACAGAGAGTTCGAAATCATAATCGGCGTTTACTCGAGAGTTTGAGAGAGTGAAATTTGATATGGTGAGTGAGTTGAGAGTGAAAACTGGATTAATGGGATGCAGAATCGACCATGCAATGGAGATAACAAGGATAATCAAAACGAAGAACAAAACCAGTAGAATCATCAATCGCAGAACGCAGAGAGAACTCCGGCTGTGATCAGGAGGCGAAGCTCCGTTAAAGGAGGAATGCGTAGGTGAAGACATAAGAGAATGCTTCTGTTGGTTATTTTCTAGGACGTCAGAGATACAACACAAGATATCTCTGTTAAGAGATTATAAATAGAGATTGGAAGCCGCGTAGTTTCCGTTTCGTAGAGAGACGGACGTAGGAATGTCTGTCATATAATAGAATAAATGGAAGGCATTGACTAAGTGTAAAAGCAATTTCTGAGAAGCAATAAAGAAGATGTACGGGGCATACTCCCGTAGGCTTTTGCCTTTTCGGCTTTGTTTGTAAGTACAAGGTGCCAAGTTTCTGTGGAAAGTGCTGTGGAAAGTGCGGCTCATGCTCATGCAGACTCAAAAAACGACAAAAAGATATTTTCAACGTCTAATATGAAACATTGAGAACGAAGCCAAATGACGCCATTAGTGGCTACCCAATTAGGTTGAAAATTCTTTTTCTGCTTTTAACGTCAAAAAGTGATAGGGCCGTTTCCTATATAGTTCGGTTTGCCCAGTTACACTTTGACCCAGGAATCATTTTTTTTTTTAATATATAGAAAATATTCATATAAATGCAAAGATTGAAATTGAGACTGTTAACATATATCTCAAAAGACCTTGTCATCCCAGTTCACGAAGTACGTACTTTACGACTTACTTTTTTATTCGGAGGAAATCGTACTAAGCACGGCTATTCCATTTTTACCCAAACAAGAAGTTAACAAGAGAAAAAAACAGGAAACAATTAAGAGTCGGATCATTCAAAGTAATAAAATATTAATTCAATAACCTATATTTTAATAAATATATTACTTTATTTAGTTTAACAAATAATAAAAAATTCTAATAATAATTTATTATCAATAATAATTTGATTACCCATTAAATATTGAAATATTACCATATTAATTTTACTTTTGTTATAATTTTAATCTTATTTATCAATTTTTTCATAAAAATAACTTTATTTTTAATTAATATAACAAATAATATGAAAATTACATTAGAATAATTATATCCAATAATATTTATGATATTTAAATAAAATAATATCTTTATTTTTTTATTATATCTAACCGAATATAATAATTATTTATATTTATTAGAATTTGTCCCAATAATCTTTTAGTTAATCTATTTTTGTGGTCATATTTTATTAATATGACAAGTTCACTTAATATGAAATAATTTTTTATTAAATGAAGGAGATAATGATTATATATGTATTCAATAATTTTACTATTATTTTTGGTATTATCAAAAGTAATTAAAAAAATAGAATTATCAATTTTATATTCCTCAAAAATATTTCTTATTGCATGATAAATTGTAAGACTATCATACGAATATTCAAAATTTCTAAATGTAATAATTTTTTTGCATAACTGTCAATCAAAATTAATATAATGTGCAGTAGCACAAACATATTCTATAGCTTGATTTATAGCCCTCCATAAATCAGAAGTTTTTAAAATAACATCATTAAAATTACTCAATTTTCCAATAACTTTTAATTTCATTAATTTACAATTTCTCAGGATATCTAACCTAAGAGTTGACCTAAAAATTCTTCTAAATGTTGGTTGAACACTATTTTGCATCATCAATTTTAAAATTTCATCATTTGTATAACTAAAATATTGATTAGAAGCAACTATATATCTGGTCATGTAGTCACACATCTTCATTTGATTATACATGAAAATTGACATTTCTCCCATGTGTCTAGAACTAATCAAACCTCTTACTAAACTGGCCTCTGGACCAATGAACCGCAATCAAGTGAATGCAGTTTGTTTTTGTCTTCTAAGCCTATGTGAAAATTTTTTATAGTAATCAGTAACGTGTCGGTGAAGATGTCTCATGCCACTCATACTTGCACATGTCAAACAAGAGCCATAATGTTTACATACTACTCGGTGAATTAATTTTTCTTTTATCGTTTTTTCTATTAGATCGAAGTGCTCCCACACCATTAACGTTTGTTTTCTTTATCTCTTTGTCAAATAATATGAACCTGTATTCGTACCACTTTCACCTGTTAGTGCTCCACCTATTCCACCGTGTGCATCATTAATAATATCATCAACACTAGCATAATAATATTCAAATGGATTAAATTCATTTGACATTAGATCCATTTGTAATATTTTGTAATGATAAAATAAAAATAAAAATGAAGTTATAAACACAAATAATTATTATTTGTGAATTCAGATAATTTCTGAAAGAGAGTTTATAAGAGAAAATGAGATTAAAAATATAATAAAAGAATTAAGATTGAGACATTGAGAGATTTGTAAATAAAATTGAAAATGAAAAAGAGTTGGATTGGTTTATATAGAGAAAAATAAATAAATTAATTAATTAAAAAAATTAAACACCAACTACTAGTCAGAGGTAGTAACCATTGAAGGTTTTTGCCTTTGTGGCAGAAAATGTTCTAGCTTCTGCCACAAGCAAAAGCAAATATATATATTTTAATTTTTTTTTTTTTAAATAATGTTGAGTTGGATCAGGTCAACCTATGAACTTAATATTAAAACCCATAACTCGACTCAAAAAGCCCATAGGCCAAGCCCAACACGTTGCATTGTCAGGTTGGGCCTTTTTTGACTGAGTTTAAATTTCATAATTTTGGGTTGGGCCTCTATTTGGCCTAACCCAATGAACGTGTCTACATTTGACTAATTGAGAAAATAATTACCCCATTTTAAATGTTCTTCCAAAAATCTATCCCACTTTTTCAATATACATTAACCTCTATATTATATAGACAATATATTAATATTATTTATATTTCAATACCACAAAAATTGTGTCTTCGATGTATTTATTTAAAAACTTTTTTTTTTAAATCTTACTTAACAAATCTGTCTATTTTAGATTGATACAACTAAATTAGATTAGTTAAAGTTTAATTTAATCTCTTATTCTTTTATATTATTTAAAATCTCTCTTTTTATCACTCAAATTATCTTAATGTTTGATAATTAAATCTCTTTTTTCTTATTTGAAAATTTTTACCTATAAAAAATACCTAAACCAATGATATTATCTTATGCAAGATCTAATAATTAGCTAAGTTGTTGATGTGACTTTTGTGTAAGAGATTACGAGGGCAATAATTTATTTTTAACGTGGTTCAATTTGATGTTTAAAAGCTTACATTTATAGTTATGTTATATATGTTTTATACCTTTGTACAACCCTTTATTTAAATGATAAGATCAGTAAAATTAGACTTTTATAAGTTACATTACCATGAGAGTCTGCCAAATTCTACTCTTCCACATTGTGTTTTGAGTGAAGTTTCTATCATAATAGTGGTTGAATAGCATGTAAAAAATGGGTATAATGGCTATTTGTCTTTCAAATTTCACTACATAATAATAAGTAAATTAGGTACCTCTTTGAGGATAATTTGAATAGTAAGAGAAAAGATATCATATATAAGAGAATATGAATTCAAATATTCTCTGATGGGTTTTTTGTTATAATAAAATAATAATAATAAATAAATCAGTTATTTATAATTGGTAAATAAATGTATTCAATTAAAGATTGCATTTAATTTGAAATGGCAGAAAATGATATAAATTTAAAGAGTGTATTTATTTATTCTTTATCAATATGAAAGTAAAACACCCTTTGTTGAATCTTCTTTTGAGTAAGTTCACGGGAATTAGGGGTGTTCAAAAATTTCCAATAACCGAACTGAAATAGTAACCGAACCGGCATTCGAACCGAAAAATAGGTTACCCATAAAACCGGTTCGATTACCGGGTCAAAATATTACAAAAATCAAAAATTTGATTCGGTTTTCGGTTTACTCAAATTAAAAAATCGATTAACTGATAACCGGTTCAATTTTCAAATTTAAAAAATAATAAAAAATTTATCCTAAAAATTGAAACTTACCCTTTTTTATTAACATAAAAAGTCAAAAGTTTATTTACAGAAAAAAGGTTTTTATCTTTTCCTTTACTTCCGGCCTTTTCTGTAATTTTTCCTTCTTTGTCTATCTCCAAGCACCTAGCCAGCTAGTGTGCAGAATTGTTGCAGTTGTAGAGCTATCCAAGAAGCAAGCAACCAAGGCTCAACACGTCTCATCTTCTTTTCTCTTCTTTTTCATTGTCTCTTCTTCATTCTTGCTTGCATTGCAACAATCTTCACTGCCATATTTTTTTCTCTTCTCTATTCTTGCAGCAGATTTTTATCATTGATTTTGGGCTTGCAAAAAGATATTGAAACCCACCACAAACCGCCACAACTCTTATAGGTGAGTATTCAATTGTAAAGTTCTTATTAAAAGCATGAAAATTTGGTTTTCTTAGATTATTGCCTATATGTTTATGTAGATTTATATCTACTGGGATGAGATTTGTTAGTGACTCTGGCTTATGACTCATAAGAGTATCTACTGGGTTTGTGATTTGTTAGTGATTGAAAATTGATTGATTAGGGTTCTTGTGTTGTTTTGTTTTCTTTTATGGTAGTATATGGACATGTCTTGTTATGAGAGATGTTCCCAATTTTCAGTTAGTTTTCCAAGCAAATTTATAATTGATGATGTATAATTGATGATGAAAAATTGCACCATCAGTGGTTTAAAACTAATTAATTTCCAATTTTATCTATTCTCATTGGCTTCCGTATAATTAATAATATAATATATATTTCTACCATCATTTATTGAGAATAGTAGTTGGTTAAATAGTTTGTGGGCATAAAACTTGATTGAGAGCTCGTTGAATTTGTTATTCACAATCACTATATTAACATAAAAGAATAGTGTCAGTGATGTTAAACACATGCATGGACTAAGAATAGTCACATAAAGGACCAACTGAGTGAGTAAGCGAGGCAAGGCTTAGAATCTCCTCTATATAAAGCCTTTGTGGCCTAAAATATTTATCATGAGTAGCATACTTATTATTCCTTCTCACCAATCGTCAAGATGTGGAGTGAAATACATATAATGCCTAATTAATCACTGTTTTTAAAAAACTCTTTCAAAATAATTATGTGAACACCAAGATGTGCAATAAAAATGAGTTGATTTTGTAAATAGTGAAAGATTTTTAAGTTATTCTGTTACTAGCAGAAAATGAGGGGTTTATGTAGCTCCTTCAATTTTTGCAAACGTGATATCATCAGAATTTGGATTATTTTGTTTTTCTTTAACCCACAGTTCATACTTTTTTTAAATGCTTTTTGTTAGCTTTTCTATCTACTAGGATGAGATTTGTTAGTTGTTTAATGATTGAGTGATTATTAATGCCTATTAACATAATAATTTATTATTATTATTATAGATGTTGTCCATCGGCGATAACAGTGGGAATTCTGTAGCTCCATTACTAACTAAAGACCTCAAACGTGTAAGTTCTATAAAAACTAGGAAAAATGCTTCTGATATGTGGGATCATTTTATAAAAAATGATTGTGAAAATAAAGATGATGTTACAACTTCATGTAATTATTGTGGGGCTATCCTTGCATGTCCTAGCAAAAGTGGTACTAGTTCTTTACGCAATCATTTAAGTAGATGTAAAAAATATCCTTTGAATGTGGAGGAAAAGAGACAAAAGATTTTAATATTTCAAAAACACACACATGATCTCTCAAGTGGTGTTGAGGCTACTTCCACACATCCTTCACTTTACTCTTGGAAGTTTGATCAATATTTAATTAGACATGTTGTAGCAAAAATGATCATTAGAGATGAGTTACCTTTTAGGTTTGTGGAGCGAGAAGGGTTTCGTGAAATGATGAGTGTGGCACAACCTAGATTTCAAGTTCCCTCACGTATTATTGTGGCTAGAGATTGTTTTAAAATTTTTGTTGAGGAGAAAGAGAAGTTGAAAAATTTCTTTATTAAGTTCCCTCATAGAGTTTGTCTCACAACTGATACATGGACATCTTGTCAGAACCTCAATTACATGTGTCTTACAGCTCATTTTATTGATGAGGATTGGAAATTAAACAAAAAAATTCTAAATTTTTGTCCTATTTCGAGTCATAAAGGTTTAACTATTGGCAAGGTAGTTGAGAGTTGTTTGCTTCAATGGAAAATTTCTAAGATACTCACCATAACCGTTGATAATGCAAGCTCTAATGATACAGGACTAAATTATCTTAAACAAAGGTTAGAACGTTGGAATAGTAGTGTATTGAATGGTGACTATCTTCATATGAGATGTTGTGCGCATATATTGAGTCTAACTATAAAAGAAGGGTTAAAAGATATGGATGACTCTATTTTTAGAATTCGTTCCGCCGTAAGGTATGTAAGGTCTTCTCCAATGAGATTGAAAAAGTTTAAAGATTGTGTAGAACAAGAAAAAATTGAAAGTAAAGGTTTGTTGGCTCTTGATGTTGAAACAAGATGGAACTCAACTTATTTGATGTTGGATGTGGCTATAAAATTTCAGAGAGCATTTGACTTGTAAGAGCTTCAAGATAGTAAGTATCGAGCTGAGCTTAATGGGGATAAGTATAAGGGTGTTCCTACGCCTACTGATTGGGAATCTGCCCGTTATTTGTTGCCTTTTCTAAAAAATTTTTATGATGCAACTCTACATGTGTCTGGTTCTCTTTATGTTACAGGTAATGCATATATGAGAGAAATATATGGCATTGGGTTGAAGATTTCGACATGGTGTAAAAGCAGTGATCATAAATGATGTCAAATGGCTAAAAAGATGAAGGGAAAACATGACAAATATTGGGGGAATATTGATAATATTAACCTAATGTTATTCATTGCAGTGGTATTGGATCCTAGGTACAAGTTAGAGTATATGAATTGGGTTATTAATCATTCACATGATGTTGTTGATGCTGATAAGTTGAAAACAAAAGCAAAAGAGACTTTGTATGCTTTATATGAAGAATACAGTTTGCTTAATATTTCTCATGGTATGCAATCAACTGAAGAATCTCAAGGTATGAGCAATGTTGATATTGGTGATGTAAATCTTGATCTTGAAGATTTCATAATGGTTATGTATAATGAAGAAAGGGTTGGACAACAAGCTATGTAACCTAAATCTGAGTTGGATAAATATCTAGCCGAAGACATTAATGATGATAGAGACAAGAAGTTTGATATCTTGAATTGGTGGAAAATGAACTCACCAAGATATCAAATTCTCTCTTTGGCAGCACGAGATGTTTTGGCTATGCCTGTTTCAACTGTTGCATCTGAGTCAGCTTTTAGTACTGGGGGTCGTGTATTAGATCCGTTTCGTAGCTCTCTTACTCCTAAGATGGTAGAGGCTCTTATTTGTGCACAAGATTGGATCCAAGGATCACGTGAACCATTTATAATTGAACAAAGCTTGCAAGAGATAGCAAACATTGAATCAGGTAAACAATAAAATTATTCACAAACATGCATATATAATTTGTAAATTGTTTATGATACATGTTGTAAATATTATGATTGATTGTGATTTAAAAATAGTTATATTAAATGATATAATCATGAAATGAGTTATTTATATCTTATGTATTATTTGTTTTTTATTTTTTGAAGAATTTTCACCCTCGCCAACGGGAACTACTACTATTCATTTGGAGGATGATTGATACAATCTCTCTAGTCTCAATGCCATTTTGTCATCTTCGTGGTGAGTTATTCAATTCAATCTCATACTTTAGTCTCAAGTTTTTATTTCTCTATTTATTTTTTAATTTTGTGTGTTGTTCATTTAGTTACATAGTTATGGTTTACAAAATTTATTGACTATATGTTCAACATCTTGGTATGTGAAATGAATGATATTGAATTTATATTTAGGTGTAAGAGAGTTTTCTAATGCTAGTTTTTTTTTAACTTATTTTCTTGATTCATTAATTATCTACAGGTTGAAGATATTGACGTAAAGTGCGAAAAGAATATGTTACCGATCTACACTTCTTCAATTTCCTAATTTATACTTATTTTGTAAATTAATTTAATACTCAATTGAATCATATTTGTATGTATTTATATTAAATATGGAATCATTTAAAATTTACTTAACTTTAGTGTTTAGTGAAAGCTAAAATTAGAAAAGAAAACAATTTATATTAAAAACTTAATTGAAATATTAATTGTTAAAATTGGGTAACCGAAAATCCGGATCGGTTATCCAATAATTTCGGTTCGGTTATAAATCAGTTAATGTAAAAAACGGTTCAATTTCGGTTCATAATTTTTATAAAACCGAAAATTCAGTTTGGTTTACAAAACCGGTTAACCGGTTTTGTTCACCCCTTGGGAATGTTTTATTTCAACATAGAAATTGGTCAATCCTTTTTATCATTTTTCTTCTGTTTAACAGAAGTATTTGTGGTTACAAAACACTTTGGACAAGTCATAGAATTACATTTGACTGGGACTATTCAGGATTGGGCTTTTTCAATTCTTTCTATTCATACACTCATTTCTGCGAAAATTCCTACATTTTTGTGTTAAAAAATAACAATCCCTCACCTAAAATTAAATTTGATTAAAAAAATTAACATTATATCATCGATTAGTTGAAAAAACATTAAAAAATAACTTATCATAAATTAAACTAAAATATTTTTAATATCGCGATCTCATTGTTGTCAGTCCTCACCATCCTCTCTTTCATCATGATAAGAGTTATCGTTGATAACAACCAAAAATTGTCGAATTGAGGAAGAAGATGAAAAGGTTGATGGAAAATGGAATAGCGAAATGGAGAAAGACGGTGAAATTGATAGTAACCTAAAATGGGGAATAAAGAAAGAAGTGGATTCTAATATATTATTAGATCTCCAAAGGTTTTTTTTTTCTTTTAGATTTATATTAATTTGAGGTTATATGATTATTTTAAAATAAATAGTTGAGATAAACAGTAATTTCAATTTTTGATATCATACCAAAATTTTCTTTTTCATTATAATTTTTTTATTTTGCATGAAAAAAATATTATTTAAATCATCTATAAATGAAAAAGTGGTTTTGAGGTGAACCCTTGGATTTTAACATATAATTTACTGAAAACAAAAAATTATAGTGTCTATTTAAATTTATCATAACACCCTAAATAAGCAAAAAAAAGGCAACAGGCGAACCCCCGGAAAAAAAACAAAAAGGGAAATTTAGAATACAACAGAAATATTGCCTGTCATGTGAGCCGTCAAGTGGACTTCCAGATTGAGGCGATCTGACGACTCACATGACAGGCAACATGACCCTGTATTGTAGCCAAATCAACTGAAATTGATTATGTACCTCAGTTTGACCAAAATTAATCAAACTTTACATTGCTTTCCTCCACCACTGAGCTTCCCTGTTCCAGTGACCGAGTCTTCTGCGGCACCAAATTCAACGTTTAAGTTGTTGCATGAAACCTTCATGCGTCTTTCCTTTGTTGGCCAAATCTCAGATTCGAAACTTGTTCTAATATATACTTCTACTGTCAAATTCAACAATCTTTTGCTAAAATCTGTGCTCAAAAGTTTGAACAAGTGTTTGTTCACCCGGTTACCTGACGAGTGTTGGGACGTAAGTGCGTTTTTAAACTTTGATTACCAGTTTTCTCTAACTTCACCAGCTTTTCCCAACTTTCTGACAGAATTTTTTTATAATGATATTTGACGATAACATGGAAACGATCGATGATCAAGGTCAGCTTCTCGTTGGGGTTGTATACAGAGAGATTGAAATCATAATCGGCGTTTACTCGAGAGTTTGAGAGAGTGAAATTTGATATGGTGAGTGAGTTGAGAGTGAAAACTGGATTAATGGGATGCAGAATCGACCATGCAATGGAGATAACAAGGATAATCAATACGAAGAACAAAACCAGTAGAATCATCAATCGCCGAACGCAGAGAGAACTCCGGCTGTGATCAGGCGGCGAGGCTCCGTTAAAGGAGGAATGCGTAGGTGAAGACATAAGAGAATGCTTCGGTTGGTTATTTTCTAGTATGTCAGAGATACAACACAAGATTTCTTTTAAGAGATTATAAATAGAGATTGGAATGTCTGTCATATAATAGAATAAATGGAAGGCATTGACTAAGTCTAAAAGCAATTTCTGAGAAGCAATGAAGAAGATGTATAGAGCATACTCCCATAGGCTTTTGCTTTTTAGGCTTTGTTTGTAAGTACAAGGTCCCACGTTTCCGTGGTAAGTGCAGCTCATGCTCATGCAGATTCAAAAAAGGCAAAAAGATGACAAAATATTCATCGTCTAATATGAAACATTGAGAATAAAGCCAAATGACACCATTCGTGACCACCCAATTACGATGAAAATTCTTGTTCTGTTTAAAGTCAGGACTGTTGAGTGAAAAGGGCGTTTCCCATGTAGTTCCGTTGTTTACCCAATAACACTTTGACCCGAGGAATCATTTTTTTTTATATATAGAAAATATTCATATAGATGCAAAGATTGAAATTGAAACCGTGAGGATGAAAACACACGCGTGTGATTAGCTATTACACCGTTTAATAAAATGGGTATCTCCATACTACGTTCATGGCTAAGAACCAGTGAACAATTGATGGATCATTAGCGATCTAAAACTTTTTAAGTGAACTTTATCATATAAAAATACCTCAAAAGATCTTGTCATCCCATTTCACGAAGTACGTACTTTACCACTCTTTTTATTTTTTCTTTCTTCAGAGGAAATTGTACTAAACACTGCTATTCCCATTTTTACCCAAACAAGACGTTAACAAGAAAAAAAGGGGAAACAATTCAGAGCCGGTTCATTCAAAGTAGTAAAATATTAATTCAATAATCTATATTTTAATAAATACATTAATTTGTTTAGTTTATCATAAGTTTTTCAAATAATAAAAATTTTTGATAATCTTCTACTATCAATAGTAATCTAATTACCTATTAGATATTGAAAGATTATAAACTAATCTTAATTTTGTTGTAATTTTAACTTTATTTATCATTTTTTTAAGAAAAATAACTCTATTTTTAATTAATATAACAAATAATATGAAAAATACATTAGAATAATTATATCCAATAATATTTATGACATTTAAATAAAATAATATCTTGATATTCTTGTATTGTATCTGACCAAATATAATAATTATTTATACTTATTAGAATTTATCCGAGTAATCTTCTAGTTAATCTATTTTTGTGCTAATATTTCACTTTTATTACTCTAACCAAATACACCCTTATAGTTAGAGCAACCTTATAAATCGAGAAGCAAAAGCATAGATATTTCTAATTTCAGAAAACTTCAAATTTTGATCAAGTAGCATTGTTGATGAATGAGATGAACAATACCACGTTATTTACTCTCCTGACTTTTAGATGCAAGGACAACTATAACAAAGAAGATCCCCCATCCAAATAGTTTCTTTAAACCTGTTAATGTACATCAAAACTGAGATCCACACTAAGAAAAATAACAATTATACATAAGCAAATGCTAACTGCTTAAGCTCTTGGAAGAAATTGGTTAAGAGATTCTATTTGCCTTCAACTCATCCGAGTGAAGGTAAATTCTAGCCATAGCTATGCATTCTATCTTTATTTCTCCAGAGATTAATCTAGTTTAATTCAGCCAAGAAGAACCATGGAGAGCCCTCATTAACAATTTCACTGAAACTTAAATACACCACATACTACATTTTATCAATAAATTTTGCTCAAAGACAATATCATGTCATCTGTATTGTCACTATGTACAACAGAAGCACTAAAAGAATTATAAAATGAGAAGAGGAGAAACATCAGATGTGATTGTTCCATTTAAAAATTCAAGTGTAACTTGAATATGCAGAAGCATGACAAGAGCTAAGCATTACTATTGCAATATCAATTAACTGAAAATAAAAACAAGCTTACCATCAGACATGATGTTTCATGAATTCCGTCCACATTCCTCAATCATCATTCCTTTAAGACTCCTTGCTAACCAGATAGCTGTCTCTCTTGGGGAGACCTTGTCTTTACCGAAAGGCTTCAGAACAACTGCAAGCTCTTCCAATCTATTTTGCTGCAGCAACTCTGCTGATAGTTCCAAAAGCCCCTCAAGTGCCTCTGCCCTCTGCCTGAAAGACTTAACATCTAAGGTTTCCTTTGCTGGAGTTTCCTCTTCCATCATGGGGGAGTATGGTTTTGTTTGCTCAGAAGAATTAGATATTAGAACTGAGGTGGGATATCTTACATCCATTTCCTTGGTACTTGAATGATCCGAAAGACTTGATTTCAAACTCACAGCATCAGAGCCATTAGATGATTTAAGGGCCACAGGGGAGGTCATGTTTCTCATTTCCAATTCATCCCTAACAACGTTTATAAGCTTCCCAACATCAACATTTTGAACTCCCATCTCCACAGTTTCCAGTACCTGCTGCTCACTCCCAACTCTGAAACTGCTGTGCCTTATAACATGTATGACATCATCAAAAGCAGGAGAACGTTGTGCAGTAGCTGGACTTTCCAAAATAGTTCCTTTCTCTAGCTGCAAACTGCTTTGACTATTACAGATAGGTGGAGGAGCAGAAGCTGTACTTTCTGCTACCGAAGATAGAAGTTCCCCTAGACTAAATTTTTCATCACTATTATTAGCTGCAGATGTTGGATTTGATTGGAGCAGTTTATCAGGCCTACTACTGGGCTTGCTTAGAGGAGAATCACCAATAGTACTAGGCCTGCTTACAGAGTTATTATCGGTAGTACTAGGCCTAACTATAGGGGTAATATCAATACAACGGCTTATACTGGTATTATCAATGGAACTAGGCCTGATAATTGGGGTAATGTCGATAGTAGTAGGCCTGCTTACAGGTGTATCATCCATACTACAAGGCCTGCTAAAAGGGGTTTCCTCTTTACAATCAAATATTTCTTCAGAACTCTGAGTGGCTGAATTTGAGCTCACTTGCCCATCAGCAACTGTATTCTGAAGATCTGAGACAGCCCCCAAGATTTCATCCGAGCATGTAACAGTTTTATGATCAAATCCATGGTTTTGCCCAGACATCTTTCCAGGCATCTCAGATAGCAAAGAAGTAGGTGAGCAGCTGCGTGGATGTGATTCTAAGGCACCTGAGTGGGTTACTGTAACATGATCAGTGTCTATCTGTTCTGCCATGTCAATAGGAGTTGTGGCATCATCACAAATCTCAAATGCATGAATTGACACTGATGATAAGACAGAATTGCAGCTATCAGTTTGCATTGCTTTGGAAGGCCCAACAACAGCTTTCTTGGACTCATTTGAGTTCTCCCTATAAACATGAGTTAAGAGACCATTGGGCAGTTGATGAGGACTTCCCTCAGGCTCCTGATTTATCACAGCTGGAGCCAGTTTCACAGTGTTGCTCACTGTGTTTGGAGAGTCAATTCCAGCTTGCCTAGTCCATCCAAAAAATGAAGTTCGTCTAGCGGTATTGGAAGGAGTTATTTGCCTTGGCTTAGCAGGGAGTGCATCTACAACATGTTTCATCGGACCAGGAGGAGGAACCCCTTCATGTCTAGGTTTTGTCTTAGGAGAGGAGTCAATAGAAGGTAACTGTAGAGATGAATCGTGGGAGGAAAATCAGTAAACATGTCAATATAATATAGAAAAGAGATACAGAAACACAAACTAATGATATACCTGATGCTTTAATGGATTTGATCCTGGCATCCGTTTTGCAGAATCAAATACTAATTTTGCTTGTGTAACTGCTGGTGTATCAGCATTAGATTTCAAACCAGGAGAAACAGCATTGGGCTTCAGGACTTTGGGTGAAGCCTCTGTGTTACTTCTTTGGGATGGCACGCCCACAGCCTTTATACGATTGCCTCTCATTGGGGAACCATTTTCTCTAGATTTGCCTTCTTTCAAAGCCATCATTATACTTTTTATGGTCTTTGGCTGCTTAGATTCAACATTGGATCCCTGTTCACTGAGAGAGGGTTTCATCACCCTTGTTTCGTCCATCTTGACAATGCAAACATCAGAGACATGTTCTTCTTCACTTGATGGAGGCTGCTCAGACCCATCATCATCATCAATGGAAATTAGATCTGTGTCAGTGGCTTTACTTTCACTATTGGACACCATTCTTTCAGTGTTTCTGTCACTTGAAAGAAGACTATCTTTATCGCTACTTGAACTATTACTGCTCTGGCTTTCTGCCATATTCTTCCTAGATCCATGAGCAGTTGAAATAGGCTTCTCTGGGGAGGAAGTTGCAGGAGGACAGAAAGTTGGCCTGTATTGATCAATATAATGCTGCAGGTACGGGTGCTTTAAAATTTCTGATGCCTGGACAAAGTTTAAATTTAAACCATTAAGATGAAATTCAGCTTATCTTAAAGTTGACACAGAGTGTTGGAGAATGCTTACACTTGGCCGATGCTCAGGGTTCTTTCTTAACATGCCTTTGATAAGAGTTTTCCTGTTTATGCAAAAAAATAATCAATTAACATATTTATAATGCACTTAAATATTGATTATCCACAGCAGGTGATGAGGCAATACATGAAAAAGAACTGGTCTTGTGGCCAAAATAATCGAAATCCCTCCCCTCCCCCAGCACAGAAAAAAATAAAATCAACACACAGATGTGAGCAAGCATGCAGCATGATCCCACAGTTTACCATCACCACCCAATTTCATACCAAAAATCAAATGCCCAGCAACCACCATGGTAGATCATTGACCATAATAATAAAATCCCACTAATATTTCATGTATATGTATAGAGGCAAGAATGATACACTTCATTACAGCACATGAAAACTTACAGTGATGGTGAATAGCATGAAGGTAAAGGGCCAATTGAGGAACGGTTTATCTTGCTTATCAACCCTGCCATATCCTGAACAGGGAAGTAGAAATGAAAATCAGGTTAATTGAATAGAATTATTAACATGATCAACAATGGCTTTAAAAAGCAGCCAACTACAGAGAGCCTTTGCAAAGAGCATATTAATACACCACACAACATTAGAGGTAATCAAAATACAAGCGTAAAACTTCAATGAGTACTTTTCCAATTAGTTTCAAATATAATAAGAGTATTTTCATATTATTAACAAATGATGAAGACCAGGATATATGGCTGGCTATCAACTAAAGGATCCATAAGAAATCTTACAAAAGCTTTGAAAGCAGGGCGATGAGCAGCCATCTCATACATGCAGCACCCTGGTCAACAAAAAATCACTTTAGCCATAGAACAAAGCCACAAATCACAAAGAAGCTCTAGAAAACACATACCCAGAGACCAAATATCAGATTTGAAACCATAAGGAATGTCAGCAAGCAGTTCGGGACACATGTAATTGGGAGTTCCAACCACCTGCATCAAAAATATAAACCATTAATCTAGCATTGCAATGCAGATATTGGTTGCTCTGATCACAGAAAGATACTGCAAGTTATGAATTCATTTATAATAAACTTTCATTGTTCATAGGTGAATCTCTGAGCATAAAAAAGGAACTTTCTCAGACCATGACTGGATACTTTCTAATTTCCATATCAAACTATCATCCCAAGCTGAAAGAATATATAACTTGGAAGAGAAAACATGATAGAACTCAAACTTTCTAAGAGCAATAAATATTACAAAAAAGGAGAGATTCTCATATAGCACATACTGAAGATGCCAGGTCATCTGCCTTCAAAGTCTTGGCAAGTCCAAAATCCCCTGAAACACAAACCAAAAAAGAACAAACTCAGCATAGTAACATAACAACCATATCAAGTGAAGGACCCAATTTTCGCCCAATGAACATAAAAGAAAACTCACCAAGTCGAACATCTTGATCTTTGGTAAGAAAAATGTTGGAACACTGGGGACAGGGAACTTTATACATCAGACCATAAAATCTTTGGATGAAAAAAAAGATAAGAGCTAAACAAATAATCTAATTCATAGACATACTTTTAGGTCACGATGAAGAACAAATTTCGAATGCAGGTATTCAACTGCTAACACAAGTTGTGTAAACCACTTGCATAGTTTCTGGAAAACGTTCACACACAAAATAAATAAGTTCACACCAAAAGAAGTACTTCAATATACATATAATCATCGCCAAAAAAAAAAAAAAAAAAAAAAAGAATAATAACAAAAGTACCTCCTCAGGGAAATAGACCCCATTTGATTTTTTCATCAACTCAGCCCTGTTACAAGATTATTCAAGAACCACATGAACATACTGCATAAAATAGATCAATAGAAGAACTGGAAAGAAAACAAGTTTTAATTTTAGCTTCTAACTCACATGTCTCCACCTTCACAGTATCCAGTGACAATGCAAACATAGCAACCCTACAATTACACATTCATAAATCTTCTCGTTTTATAATTCAGCTCAAAATGAAAACTGAAGGAAAAGAAACACTGACTTACTTTCTCAACCCAAGCTTCTTTAAACTCAACAATGTAAGGGTGCTGAATTCGTGCAATAAGACTCATCTACATTTCAGTTAACAGTCCATCAAAAAGACGATAAATCAAGAAACAAAACGCAAAAAAAAAAGAGACCAAACAAATAGATCACTACCTACATTACACCTACCTCTTGATGAGCTGATCTCCTGCAACGCTCCGTTTGTCTCGCTAACCGAATCTTCTTCAATACATACCTGAAATCAATCAAATATCCAATTCAACACAAACCTTCAAATACCACAGGCATTTCAAAATTTTCAAAAAAAAACGCATTTCTTCAACAACTAACTTCTTCTTCTCGGCCTTGTGATTCACGAGAATAGCCGCACCAAACGCACCACGACCGATCTGCTCCATGATCTCGTACTGATCCATCCGAGACTCCATTGCTACAATCAAACTAGCCAGCCAGGCTATAAACACCGGATCTTCAAGTAAAATCTTCCAATGCGTGAAGCCGAAGCGCCACTGTTTCGATCATGGATCGTCAAATCATTTGATTCTGCGGTCAATAAAACAATTCCGATTCTCGTCTTTTAATCCCGATGCGATTCAATGCTTTCCACTTCTCTTTTTCCTCCCTACTTTTTATCGTATAACTCACTTCACTCTTCACTCTCATTAACTTTTTTGTTTTTTTTAAATATGAAAGGAAAATTGTTTGTGCGGGGAGTAGTAGTTGTAGTAGATTAGAGAAAGTTGTTATTTTGAGTGAGGCTATGCTTATGGGTATACGCCGACAAATCCAGCTGTGCTGTGAGTGAGTTTATTTCAGCTCTACTGCTTTGCCTTTAAGAACACGAGATTTTCTTGTATTTTTATTTATTTGTATTGCAATATTAAGATTAATATTAAGAGTGATTAAAATTTTTCTTACCCAAGTTTTGGTATGAAAACAACTTTCATCACTGGATGCATAAATTCATTCTTTGTTTTCGTGTGTAAACATATCACATGACCAATAAAATTGGATAAAGTTATAATAAAAAAATAAAATATAAATAAATAGGTGGAGGAAAGAAGTCCAAACTTTCATTGACATGTTTAAAGGGTCGAGTCAGTCTATGGGCCAACTCTCAAAAAAGTAAGGTCTACAAGATATGAGATCCATTATTTTATGGGTTATGTCAAAGAATTATGGTTTACCCCACAAAAAATAAAGAAATTTAAATAATAAAAATATATATAATATTGTGGGTTAATCTATTAAAAGTTTATAGAGACACAATTCAAAGGTCTTAGTTAGTTGTGTTCCAAGTCTTGCCATGTTGTAGGTCGACACAATCGACAAAGCTTGCCCTTTTGGCAAGCTATGGCATGACACGCCTTGAATTGTGAGCATAGCAAACCATATCGAATATGGTCTAACATGGTCCACACTCATCTTTATCTCTTACTGTTGCCACCTCTTATTTCCTCTCTCACGTTCTTGTGATTACAATATTTCTTTTTTTACTTTTTTAGGGCTTGTGGTGGTAGATTTCATATTCGATTATGTTTGGGAATTTTCTATTTTGGTTGGTGGAATGAAGTGTTTGGTTTGTATTTATTTTTGTATTGTTATTTCTTGGATTTGGGTTATGAATGTGGTGGTTTTTTTATGATTTATTTAGTGATTTAATTCAAATTCTCTTAAATTTTCTTCTATCATATGGCTAAGAAAAGAAAGGAAAAGTGACAAAGAATTCAGGTGAGTCAAAGATTGCACCTCCTAAGTTAGGTCAATGGACTTCCGCTTATGGGATCAAGTATTGGAGAGGAGAGGTGAAAGAAAAGACTCGGAATAGATTAAAGAATATGTCAATATCAATTGAATGAATGGCATTAACTATGAACTCGAATATTTTGGTATTTTTGTTTCTTCAAATGAAATGATGGGTTAATCACTTGATGTATTGGTTTATATAGTGACAAATGCAAAATCCATTATAAGATTACCCATTTAATTTTGTTATTACTTTCTAAGTAATAAGGAACTATTGCTATAAAATTAAATGATAGCATTCAATGTTAGATTAGGGTTAGGATGATGTGTGAAGGTGGTCTCATAGACTTAACAAGGTGAATGAGTTAAAATAAAAGATTTTACACATTCAATGGAGAAAAAGTGTCTTCCGACAAAACCATAGGTGAAAAATGATAATCAGTTTAATATTGTAATTTTTGGATATTAAGATTTCAAGTATAAAATATAAGATTTGAAAGTATAAATTTTTAGTATAAAGTTTATATGGTTTTACGTTATTCAATCTCAATAACTATTTTTTTATGTGTGATTTTCTTAAAATTCATATCATTTGGTATCAAAATCACTATCACGTAGTTCATATGGATGTTGAACCTACAGAACATGATGATATATTAAGATCTCATATTAGAAAGTATAATGATATATTAGAATCTCACATTGAAAAGAATGAATTTTTATACATCCAATGTAAAATTTATATGGTCGTAAACTCTTAAATCTTAATAACTAGTTCTTAAAGTGTTATTTTTCTCAAATTCGTATTATTGGAATACTCTTACGTTTTCAATTATAAATATTTAATTTTCTAATCAATTTTTTTAGAAAATAGAAAGGGAACATGCCCTTTGGGCCGGTTGATTTAGCCTGAAGGGTTTGTCAAGCTGGCAGGGCAAGATTTGGTCGACCGAGCGTTGTTGACTCCGGCAGTTGTGGATTATTATTCTCTGATATCGGCTAACATGCGCACATGCTGATGCGGAAAACGAAACGTACATCTGAGTAGAGGGCTTAGGTGGCATTGGACCCAACAGGTTGGCCTACGTAAGATTTAGTTGTGGACTTACACCCTCTCGTATGCTATGTCGTCTTCTTCTACTTGGAAGATGGTTGGCTCTTCTCTCAACCCTTCATCAATTTTATACTGTGCATCACCATGTACAGTGAGGCATAGTGACATGATAGTATTATTTCAACCATTTCAATTAATGGCTTCATAATCCTGACCCCAATCTAAATATTTTATAGGCCAGATGACTATTTCCCATCTAAGATTTAATGAGAGGACAAATTCTTATCTATTGAATTTGAAAAAAATAATAATAATTTTTCACTTATATATTAAAAATTTTAACAAATTAGATTACCATTGTATAAAATTACTGAAAAACAAAAAAGTCCCCCAAATAAATAACATATTACTCTCAAAATATTAATAAATAATTTTATAACATAATTTATATTAATTTTAATTAAAAATATAAAAATTAATTGATAAAAATATAGATATGAGTGTCAATAATATATAAAGAAAATTATATATTTTTAAAATAGTAGGAGTTTTTTCAACTTTAGAAAAAGTTTGAGGTGTTTTTAACATTTTAAAATTTTTAATATTTCTTTTAATAGTTTCAAAATTGAAAATTATATTTTCAAAATACACATAAAATAAAATATATATAAATATTATATTACAAATTATTGATAATATATTATATTTTCAAGATATAAGAGGTGAATATGATAATTTAGAAAATAAGATAGGAAAAATATTTTTTACTCTAAATAACATTTAAAAAATAATATTAACACTTCATAATACATATATATTATAATATTAATAAAAAAATATATAAATATCTTTTAACTGATAAAATTAACAGTTAATTTTAATAAATGAGTAAAAAATTAACTTTATTTCAAACTTCAGTGGAGGGGAATCTATTGTTTCATCAAATCTTGGGTGGAAAATGGGCCTATTTTACACTAATTACTATTGCCCTAATTCCAAATTTAACGCATAAACTGCCAAGGAATCTTAGGTGGGTAGAGAGTTGGTGAAGAAAGAAGATAGAAAAGGTGGAATCTCACTTTCGGTAGTACTGATTAATGGATAATCAAAAAGTAATGATACCTATATAATTTTTGTGTATAATTTTATGTATAAATAATATCATATCATCATATATTAAATAATTAAAAATTAAAAATAAAATAAAATTTAATTATATGATGATGTATTATTATTATTATTTATATATATAATTTTATTATTAATTAAATTGTCAGAGTCATCTAAACAGCCAGGTAATTTTACATTATGTAAAGCTCTCAAGAAGACGGTTGGGACGCAGTGCTCTTTCTGTTTACTATTAATTAATGCTTGAACTTTCTGGTTCCCACTTACGCTTTGGCGGTATTAATTTCAAGGTTCGACAGTGATAGCAATTAATGGCACGGAGAATCCTACATGGGTTTGAAGAGAAATCTCGCCTATAATTTTGTACTACGAACTACACCCTAACTGTCTCTCTCAACTGTGTGAGGAGCATATTAATTAGTTGTGTTAATATAGGAGGTTTATTTTGTTTTATTTTATTTTCTTCTAGAGATTTTAGCATTTAACCCAGTCACTTCTATTTTTGGAAAGAAACATATATAGATGAATTTCATTAGTAGTATATATAATTCGATTTAAATTATAAAAATTAGAACGATTTGTTTAAAAATTTTGTTTTAATTTGGTTTATAAATTTTTCAAACTTTTTTTTTAAAGTTTGAACGGTTTTTAAATTAAACTAAATCAAATCATAAATTATATTTTTTAATATATATATATATATATAACTATATTTGATAAATTTTAATAATATTTTTGGCCTTTTATATTATAAAATTCTTCATATAATTTTTGGAACCTTAATATTGACTCTATCCCACATCTTGTAAATAATTAATTCAAACTGTGTTACAATTTTTACAAGTGATAAAAATAACTATAAAGAGTTGAAACTATCATATTCTTGCTTAAATAGAAGAAGGAATACAAATTGTCCTACATAATTGATATATACAAATTAAAGGAGAAAATCAATCAAAGGAAAACCTAGGTTATTAATGTGATAGCTATAGTTAAAGGTGTGACATGCATTAATTATACATAGTTAGTGGATTGGCAACAATGTCTCTATCTTTATAAATGAAGGAGGTTGATTTCCCTTTTTTTAATTTTTTGGGTGGGTAGAACAGGAGGCAGAGTCCAAAATTAAAAAAGAAAATAAAACAAGGGGAACTCAAGGTCCCCTCAAATCACAATCTAAGATCTCTTAAAGTTTATAAGAAACCTCAAAAAACATAAAGAAAACATTTGTAAAACGTAGAGTCTTTCTTGTAATTCAATTAGCAACACAATTTACTTCTTCGATATAATGAAGAAAATTTATATTCCGATTTAAAGATAACATGCTAATAATAAGACTAACATTAGGACCAAGATGAACATGGCGAGCAAGGAGAAGCAAGTGGGCACATTTAAGGCATGTTCAGCTACAAATGATAGTAAGTGATAATTCATGGTTGAATATTAGAAAAGCTGGTGGTCCTTTGCTTCAAGTTACTGCAATTTGGAATACCTGAGCACATGCCTAGCTTTACGCATTAACCATGCCTTATAATTGCTGCCTTTTTAAATCTATAAATGTGTATTATTAACATGGTTTTATCTGTTGGATCGATCTTCCAAGTAATTATAAGTATTATTAAATTGGATTCTAATCTGGGTATTTTGCAATTTAATTATTAATTTATTAAGCTAACAAGATGTCAGGAGAAATAAGACAAAGGAAATCATTTGCTGGCACCCATCCTCACGGAGAAACCACGTGGTCTTGTTTTCTCGTTGGACTTTTGCATGAATTGCATGTTTGTTAGGAGTGGAAGAAATTATGAAGGATTTAACGTATTTTGCTAATTTAAAAATACTTTATTTCATTCATGTCCTACCATTTTTTTGTCTTCTTTTTATTATAATTATTATTTTTTTAATTTGAATTCTTAAGATTCTCCACGCAATTCATCATACCCAAAATTTCTTAAATTTCTAAACGGGCAAACATGTAAACCCATAAAATCAACCTACATGGCAAGAACAGAAGACAGAAAAAAAAAAAAGAATGAATGAGAAAAAAGAAAGTAAAGAGAGAAAAAATAAAATAAATAAAGAAATTAACAATTAATTATTGTAAAAAGGTAATAGTGCCTATAAAATGTTTGATAGGTTTGGTACTATTGATTTTTTTTTTTTAAAGCCAGTGACGACTATTTATCACTCAAATTTTGATAAGTTATCGAAGTCATATTTATGAGATTTGAAAAATTTAAAATTTTAGTTAACTATTATTAAAATTTTTTATTAGAAATAAGAGTAAAATTATCATTTTACTAATAATATTTAAAAAATAAAATTTATTATATTTTATCTCTAAATTTTAAAAACTATCAACTTTACTTTTGTCTAAAATTTTTTTACTTTAAAAAATCACAATTTTCTCCACAAACCTAACGTTTTTTCTTTCACCCGTCTGGCCACCATCACTGGTGCTGATAACCTCTTCTTTCCACCCTAAAACATTAGTCGCCAACGCAAGATGAGGCATGAATACCTCCCCTCTCTAGATCTCTTTATCATAGACAAAGAGATAGAGATCTTTTCTTTTCCAATGAAGAGATCTAGAGAGGAAAAGTCATCGATATCGAAAATGGTGGTTAGAGAGAAGAAAAAAAAATTAGAAAACTTTAGATGTAAATAAAGTTGTTGGTTTTTAAAAATTATAGGGAAAATATAATGAATTTTATATTTTTTAATATTATTAGTAAAATAACAATTTTACTCTTACTTTTAACAAAAAATTTTAATAGCAATTGATTCATGAGTGGGGTTTTAGATTTTTTAAACCCCGTGAGTATAATTTTGGAAACATATCAAAACTTTGGTGAGAAATAGTCCTTTGGCCTTTTTTAAATATATTTTTCAACAACCGTGGATTTTTTAAAAATAATAATGAATATTTTGAAAGATGTATGAAATCAACCCACGACAAAATTTCACTAATAAAGAATGTAGATTTTCATCGTCGACATAAATACAACTCTTTTGAAAGCCTTGTTACTTTTTGGATAAAGAATTTCCCAACTTATGTTTTAACTTGATAAAAAATCTAGAATTCAATAAATAGAAGTTTGTAATCTGATTTTGGTTTTTTTTCCCTTATATTATCATTTTTTTTAATTAAATATTTCAATTGATTGACAATTATTATATTAAATATATTTTATAAATAAATTTTTTTAAATTAAAAAAAAAAAAACTGACTAGCAAACTCACCAGCAAGTAGTCGTGGTGGTGGCGACCCCCATTACTAAAAAACAAGATATTCTTAATATCCAATAGATGAAAAATAATTTGAGATATAATTAAAGGGGTAAAGTAGTAACTTCATCTTAGCTCCAATTGTTGACATTTGGTAGCTGTCACATAGTCAGGGTTTTAATGTTAAATTAATTGAGTTGTTATATATCTGGTCTATTTTTCACTATATGTAATAAATTTAGAAAAATAAATGTATTAAATGAAGAGAAAGACTGGACGTTTACATTTATTAAGACTTTGGGCAATGAACCTTGGGATATGAAAAGATTTTATTGTATAGATATTCAGAGAAATAAATAAGACTTCTCCCTCCTTTTGTGCTTTGGTTATGAATCAAATATTTAGATCTTTCCTTTTTCGATACTTTATAACATGAATACATTTATTAAATATTTGTTAGATCTTATGACTTGTTCACACACGAGGTTTGTTGAAACCTCAAATTAATATTCGTTAAATAGTGAAAATCTAAACTCTCACTCATAAACTATTAAAATTAATAAAATCAATTAATTTTAAGGATAAAATCGTTATTTAATCATAATATATCTAAAATAATAAAATTTATCTCACCTTTCTTTTTGATTTAAAAAACTAATAATTTTCCTAATGATTAAACTTGAAGAAGTTATTCCCCCCCCCCCCCCCTCCCCTATGGTTTCATTTTCAATCCATTTTCTCTGGTAGCAGGAATCCGACCATAACTTCTCTTTCTCTATTGTTGATGATCTCATTCCCGATGGTTGTGAATTCTCTTTCCTCTGATTTGGCGTCTTCATTTCTGACGAAGATGAATTGTCTTTGTCTTTAACGAAGATGATAAACTGGAGGAAAGAAAAGTCATGATTGTTTGGAGGGAAATCATCGATGACAAAGAAAAAAAAAGTTATGACAGATTCTGACTGCTAAAGAAGATCCATTGAAAATGTAACTTTCTAAAGTTTAATCCTAAAGGAAATTATTAGTTTTTAAACTAAGATGAAAAATGAGATAAGTTTTATTATTTTAAATATATTATAATTAAATAATAATTTTAAAACTAACTAATTCTATTAATTTTAATAGCTCATAGGTTTATTTGTTAATTGAGCATTGAATACTATAGTTCATTTTTGAGCTTTTCAGGGGAATAACTTAAAATTAATGGATCAAGACCCATTTGAACAAAATTTAAAATAAATTTAGTTGTGGGTTTTTGCATCCTCGACAAGAAGCTTTAGTAAGACTCAAATTTACTATAAGGCCGTGGGCTTTGAGCCCACGATGGAAAAAAATTAATTTAAATATTAAAGATCATCAATCCTACTTTAGATTTCAACAACGTGGGAAAATTGAAAACTAAATTTTAGTTGGAACTTGATACTTAACCTTAATCTATAATTGGTGAAGGAAAATGGTGCAAATTGCAAAATTGTCAAACACTGAAAGAATACATTTTAATAACTTTTTCCATTCATTATAAATAAAAATTTAGTACCAAATTTCAATTAAACTTAAGTTTTGAATTCTCCCATATAGATAGAGATTAATTTTAATAATTCAACTCATCTGTTATAAATAAGTTTATTTTCTTTTTAATAATAATTTAATTTTCTAATATGTTTTCTTTTATTAGAAAACTTATTTTTAAAAAATATCTAATAAAATAAAAAAATTATTTTATTATTTAAATTAATGGGTCACAAGGGCCAGACATAGCATGGGCCAAGAGGTCATGGGTTGTGGTACAAACCCTCTTTATGCGATGGTTGACTCAACTCACAAGACTTATATTGTAGCAAGTCTTGGTACGACTTAACCCACTATCATGACAAATCACGCCTAGATTGACCTAACACAACCCTCCCTCATGTTTAATCTCAAGTAATATATAATCTTATATCGAGGTATAAATTAAGTGACAATTTGGTGAATGATTTATCCATGTTAATTAAGGTAACAAATCATTTGGAATGTGAAGTTTTAGATGACATTTGGATGTGTTGTATTGCTTAGAAGTAAATGTTACATTAAATGATACTTCAATTCGTAAATTTAAGATTAACTAAAATATATGAAATATTTAGAAGTTATAGACAATGTGTTTCTATAGATGAAAGGAAACAAAAAACAATAAAACTATACGTACAAATAATGTGTATAATTTTGTGTATAAATAATTATATATTATTATATAATTAAATGTTATTTTATATTTAATTTAAAATTACTTAATTACATAGTGATATATAGTTATTTGTGTATAAAATTATATATATTATAAATGCATATAACACTACTCAATAAAAAATATCAAAGTGTTTCATTTGGGTAATTTTGGAATTTTGTCACATGGGTCGAGAAATTTTTTTTTTTTTGTAAAATGGAAGTGAATTGCCTTATCCCATGCATTTCAAAAATTTTCATTGTGTATAAAAAATGTACATAAATGATGATATATTATTATATTATTGAATATTATTTTATTTATAATTTAAAATTACCAAATTATATAATAATTTATTAACAAATTTATAAAAATTATTTATATATATAATATATTATTTTTGTATTAGATTAAAAATACACTTTTTCGTTCTTTTTTGTTGCTAATAAAATTCCTTTAAAAAAGCTAAAAGGGAAATTTGATGGTACCCAAAATTTAGTGTTATGGGCCTAGTCGATTTTCATCTGCTTCCACTTTTTCATTAGCCAAATCATAAATTTTGGCTTTTCAAGTTCCAAAACCCAAAAGTCCTTTTATATTTTTGAAAAGGACTTACTTTTAATAAAATTATAAAATTGTTATTAATAATTAATTTAAATATCAAATTATCAATTTAAAAATTTTATCATTTAAACTCTTAAAATATCAAAACTTTAATTAATTTTAAAATATTACATTTTAATTAATTTTTTAGGGTGTAATTATTCTTTTAAAACTACTGAAAAATATATTAAAATTTTTAAAAATACCCATAAACTTTTTTCAGATTTTCAAAAATCTTTAAAAATTTCTAGTACTTCTAATATTTTAAAAAATTAT